>NW_009936880.1:0-11817 GCF_000696875.1 Nestor notabilis
TTTTCCTAATATCCAATCTAAACCTCCCCTCTTTAGGGTGCCCCAAGGGCCGTGTTTTCTCCCGGGAGGCCAGGCCTGCAGGGTGAGGTCACTTGTCCCCTCGGGAGGGCTCTATTTAAGGCTCAGGCATTCAGACAAGGCAGGTGGTGGGTGCTGGCCCAGAGGTGCTCCAGTTCAAAGCCTGAGGTGAGGTGTTGGAGGCTTTACACACACCCTTTAGGTGCCCAGGTTCATCACCTTTGTATTATAGGTCTGTGGTGGGGGACATGCTTAGACGTGAGATCCTGCCTTGCCCCTTGGTTGAGGCTACCCCACTGAGTGGGTAGCAAAGACCCAGCTACAGTCCCCAGAGAACCAGCAAATACTGTATTATTTCATCTAATGAAAAAGGATTCCTGAAAATGACTGTGTTGTGGAATGAAATTTAATACTGTTTTCCAGAGATGCTCCCCCTCCCCCCAGGTCTGTAATATCTCTTTGGCCATTAACCACTAATGCAGAAAGTGTTCGGCTGCAGCAATGAGCCTGTTCTGGGTGAGGCTCTGTATGGAGTTGTGTACAGGACTATCTTCTTGGCACACCTTTTTGTTATACTGGTGACTTCATTATGGTAGAACAATAACGGTGCTAATACTTAATTAGTGGAAAAAAAATATTACTGTGAGAGGAAAAAAATGTGTACAGGGATAAGGAAAAAAGATATATTCACATTCTTGTTCAGTACTGGCTGCAACCATAAGGAGAAGACATAATGGCCAGTTACTTCTGCTAATTTAATCTTTGCTTATTTTGATACAGATCACATCTTCTGGCATTGCTGAATGCACAGTATCATCATCACAATTGCAGGTGCAGTGGTATGATTCTGAAATGAGATCTGCCTTGACCAAAGTCCATCCTTAGTTGCAGCATTTCTACAGTAGTGGGAAGCATATGATTTAAGGCATCTCCAAAGACAAATGTGAAATGCATTTATTGTTTAATAAATTATTTTCTTCAAAGATAAAATTAAGGGTTTTTTTTTTGTTCAGAGTTTAGTTGTATACTGACTTCAGGCTAATGGTAATTGTCAAGTAATTTCAGATGCTCTTATGCATAAAGTATGTAATTTTATTGCATTCTCAACTGGAGAAGAATGAGGCAGCATGAAGTTTTCTCAAGTAAATACTGAGCAAAGTGCGTTACTACATTTCAGTATGTGTTAGTCCATTAAGAAAGAGATTGATGACTTCCTTTCATAACAATAATTTTCATGCATACTTTAAAGTAGTTTCTTCTTTCTCTTAAATATATTGAAATTCGTATATTGTTTTTGTGTTATTATTTGATGAAATGAAATAATGATTTCATTTATAAACCCTAATAATAATTTTATTATCCATAATCACCAATAGATTTTCATTTAGTAAAGTTCATATTGCGTCTTCAAGGGCAGTCATCGTCTTTTGAACATTTGATTTTAATTTGAGTTTGTTTATGGACATATAACTTTTGACTTTTACATTATTATGCAATTTCAAAATTGCTTTTCCTCTTTTTGGTGCACCAAAGAACTTTCTGTCTGTGGACAGTCACTGCTATTAATATATATTATACAGTGTTTCTTTGATCAACAATTCATTGCTCTATGGAGAAAGAAAGTACAGTGGTTCCTTTGTTTCACAGAATCATTGCAGCTGGAAGGGATCTCTGGAAGACGGCTGCTAAAAATATGAGTGTTATGATAGTGATAATTTTCTAGTTTCTGCGTGTATGTTTATCAAGCCTAAAGTAAAGACAATATTCTGCAAAAAAATATTGTAGGCAAGATTGTCTTTGTTATGCAGTAAACCTTTCAGCCTTTCATCACCATAGAAAGGTTTGGGTTGGAAGGAGCCTTAAAGCTCATCTAGTTCCAACTCTCCTGTTATGAGCAAGGACATCTTCCACTAGAGCAGGTTGCTCCAAGCCTCATCCAACCTGGCCTTGAACACTGCCAGGGATGGGGGAGCCACAGCTTCTCTGGGCAACCTGTGCCAGGGCCTCATCACCCACACAAAGAAGAACTTCTTGATAATACCTAATCTAAATCTTCCCTCTTTCATTGTAAAGCCATTCCACCTTGTCCTATCCCTACAGGCCCTTGTAAAAAGCTCCTCATGTTTGTATAATTTTAGGAAAGTGGTAAGATAATCTAGTTTATAATGTTAGCTGTTTGCTTTTAGTTTTGGAAGAGAAAGAACATGGTGTATAGGTGAGTCTAAGGATTATTTGTCAATTTCCATGAAAGTTTGATCATCTTTGGCTAAATTGTGAATTTCTGAGAACACTAGAGTGAGCAAACAGCTGTTGAGTCAGAAAGGAAGTGGAGGAGAACCAAACGGGCCTCAGAAGTGAAGCCAGGATGTTGAGATAAGAAGAGAAGGATGGGGAAATGCCCAGAATGTAAGTACTGGGTGAATGATCATTGTAATAAGTAATAGTATAAAGATGGTGTTTCCTTAATAGCAGTAGCTTTAAGATTACTATAGAATTTCATAAATTTTCATAAACAAAGGGTTCTTTAAACCACTAAGAAAAGCTGTAATAAGTTCTGTAGTTGGGAAAAGAACTACATAAATTTAAGATATTCAAAAGGCATGGTAGATTCTTCATAGCTTGAAAATGAAAATACTGTAGCCTATATATAATTTATGGGCATGACTCAGATGTAACTGTTTGAAATTACTGTATTTAGTCTGTGTTTTATAGGATGTGAAACTTGGTGATCTTAATTCCTGTTTAATTTTATTGTGTGACTTAATTTTCCTGGGATATAATTTTCTACATATCTGCATAAGCAGACATTCAAATAATATCACCCACTGGTTTAAAATCCTTCATGTCCAAAATCTTCTGTAAAAGGCACAAAAATACATTCACAGACAACATAATGAGCCCAGTCTTTGCTGTGGTTCTCTGGAAGCACTGTGTCTCTAACTGCCCATCTTGCTGTTGGAAAAGCCCTGAAGAGTTGCAGAATATTATCTGGAATAAAGTTGTGATTTTAGATGACAGTCAGACAGATTCAAGTCCAGGTTGGACAGAGCCTTGGACAACATGGATCTGGTGTGAGGAGTCCCTGCCTATGGCAGATGGGGTTGGAACTAGACGATCTTAAGGTCCTTTCCAACCCAAACCATTCTATGATTCTATGATTTTTTTTATTATTTTTTTTCACTGTTTACAATTAGGAAATGAATTTACAATAATTCTGGTTTTGACTGCTGTATAAGGAGTTAGTTTCTGCACTGGCACAGAGGAGTGAGAGAGTTACTGGAGTTGCTAAGGCAGCTGGCATGTCTCAGTGTGTTACAACTGGTCTATGTATGAGCAAGGGGACCATCAGAAAGATGACTATACATTCTTAATGACTGCCATTTCACAGAATCACAGACTGGTTTGGGTTAGAAGGGACCTTAAAGACCAGCTGGTTCCAACACCCTGCCACAGGCAGGGACACCTTCCACTAGACCAGGTTGCTCAAAGCCCCGTCCAACCTGGCCTTGAACACTGCCAGGGATGGGGCAGCCACAGCTCTCTGTGCACCCTGTGCAGTGTCTCATCACCCTCACGGTAAAGAATTTTTTGCTAATATCTAATCTAAATCTCCCCTCTGTCAGTTTAAAGCCATTCCCCTTGTCCTATCCCTACATGCCCTTGTAAGAAGTCCCTCTCCAGCTTTCTTGTTAGCCCCTTTAGGTACTGAAGCTGCTCTCCGGTCTCCCCAGAACGTTCTCTTCTCCTGACTGAGCAAGCTACTTATTGCATGCAAGTAGGAGATATGGAACCAGTGTGGTGGCAACTGAAAGCAAAGGAAGAAACAAAATTTCCCAGCCATTTTGATAAACCAGATACCCCACCTATCTAGAGAGGAGGGACAGACAGCTGAAATCCAGGATGGTTGGGAGAAAGGAGATAAATTATTATTTCAGCATTATCTTGATTTTAAATTTACTTTTTTGCATTACTCTAACTGCAAACTACTTCTGTGCTAGTTCATTAGCATGTATGGTTGGTCAGCTTGCTTAAAATTTGTAAAGCTGTGTGGCATTACATAATATTTATGAGTTGCATTCTTGACATGTTGAAGTTTAGACTTTAATCTTACAGGGAACTACAGTAAGAAGTAGATTTGAAACCAAATGGCTCAATCTTTGCTAATGCCCTTGCATTTGTCATGTCATGGTTGTGTTTGAAGCCATGCAATAAAAGGTGACACTTCAAGAATAAGCTGTGTTAGCAAAATGGCATCAGAAATGCTGTAAATCTCTCGGAGACTATAGTAGCAATATTTTGCATGCTCTTAGCATCTTTTGAGAAATATAAAATGCTTCAAAAATACTAGGACTGTTTTTCAGAGTACTAGGAGGCAACAGATGGGATAACTTGAACTTCAGGCACTGAGCTAATTTTCAGTCTTATTCAGTGTACGTTAGGTCATTAATCAGAAAGCTACTTTGTGTAACAATGCATTTAATGTGTACTTACCATAAAAGCTATTTCCTGTTATTCTGTAAAGCCAATTAGCTATTTTCCAAATACCAAATTTCATATCTGTGTCATTTCTTGTTTCATTGTGCGGCATGAAAAAAAAAGGGAAATGGCAACCACATAAATTATTATCTTAATGAAATCATTATGTGCTTTATATTATTAAATTATTTCCTAAGAGAGATTGGGGTACACCTTTAGTTTATATCAGAGATACTTATTAGACAGAGCCCCTCATTTTTTACTGTGACAGACTCACGTCTTTATATATTTTGTATAATATAATAGTTTCTGTTTGTGTGTTGGTTTTGGTTTTATTATTATTTATTTGATTTATTGTTATTTATTCTGCATTCCAAGTATTTCCTCACTACTTTTCTTTTTGTCTTCTGTTCCATATTATTCTTGTTCCAGGGATATGATATTTTGTAAAAGATGTTCCTGGCATCTCGTCTAGGTCTTGAAACGAAGGGGAATCCTGAAGCTTCTAGGCAGCAGCTGAATCAATTTGGCATGTGAAGGATTCATTTGAATTTGCACTCTAATAAATGTGTGTGCAGTGTGCATTATTTAGAGGTAATGATGGCTCTTAATGTGGTATGTCAGAGGTTATAGTGTTTCCCAAATTGTGGGCATGCCTCTCCCTGTATGTCAGATTAGGTTACAGACAGGAGGGAGGATTGCAAATTCTCTGAAGTTGCAGCTGTGGTAAGCAGAAATCTGCAAATAATTTTCGTTGCAAGTGTATCTGATGCAAATGCTTGAATTACCAAGGAGTATGAAATTTTATTGCTAAGCAATAAACTGCCTCCACTACATAAACTTTTAAGAAATATCAGTTATGAGCTGTAAGCACCAGGCTTCATAACTGTTATACTGCTCTAAATAAGTGTTTTAAAGAATTACAGTCCTATGAAAATCTGCTATCAATTCTCAAACTGTGTACATATGTACACAGAGCTAGGGGGACATTAGGAAGTGAAGGTCTATTTAAACACTAATTGTTTTGAGCATTTGAGAAGGCCACAAATGTTTGCAAGTTGTTTTGGTACTTACTTGTCCATCCTGTTAAATATGTGTGCCCTTTTTTTTTTTGGTCCACATTTGACTAGTTTCCATTTCAGCTTTCATCTGTAAGTCCTTATGATGTGATCAAGTTGGGTATCGCTTGTGAGTATGATGAAATGAAGTGGAAAGTATGATGGAAATTGAGTATGATGGAAAACATCACTGAGTTTGCTGACTGGTTTATCCTGTGCCACATTTTTTGAAGATATTTCCCTGGAAGGCCTGACCAAGATGGTTTTGATTAGCTTGTCTTCCTTTTAAACACACAAGGTGGTTTCCCCAGATGACTAAAGATCTACACACAGACTAGAAAGTGTGCTTAGGTTTTCGTGGTATTCAGCATTAGTGCTTTGACAAATGCAATCACCAGGGAGACCGGATTTCTTCAATTACATCTCTCTGTTCCATGTGGCTGTCCCGTGAAAGGGCAGTTAAAGAGTGATTGCACCAAAAGCAGAACAACTTTCCCAGGCACTGATCAGTGATAATTCTGTTTCAAGCAGAAGCAAGGAAGCTATGTGTTTTACACTCTGAAAATTTGTATATAGCACTGTTGCTCCAGGGCAGTGTGCATTTGATTTGAGAGCTAAAGAGAAAATCAGATTCTTAATGTAGAAAACCTAGAATTTTTTACTGAGAAATTCTGTCTGTCATGGTATCACTTATGCAGGTTTACCAAATTTCAGAAAGTTGCATTAAGGAGGAACTGTTTATTTTTAACTCTAAAGTTGCTTGAAATTTTTTTTAATTGCATGTGGTAGGGAGGCAAAAATAACAGCTGATTTCTGTACATATTGGCTTTTTGCTATGATTATGTTTTTTATTTATTATACCAAAATGAGACAATCTCTGTTCCTGTGGTGTTGCTGTCATTAAGGAAATTAAAAATGCCTGTGCTCTGTCAACATGACTTCCATTCCCTGCTCTCCAGAGACTGAGATTTTTCCTTTAGGAGAGTATTTTGATGTCTGTATTCATACCTATTTGCTGTTATGTGCATAGTTGAATTTTCTATGTTTTGTGGGATTTTCTGTACCTAACAGTGGTTTTCTTTTGCTGATTCCAATGGAGGGTCATCGGCATCACTGTTTATTTCAGAACCACTTGTGGTCAGTGTCAGCTAATGGGCAGGGAACTATATCAGAAGGTACAAACAGCTCTGTAATTAGTTGTGATTTGTCTCTGTGAGAATTTTAATGGAAATTAAACAGTCAAAAAATACTTTATGTCAAATTTAATAGAGTTCATCAGTGGATGACATGATCTAGTTATGTACTGTATGTTTTTGGTTTTGTTTTGTAGGATCCATTTCATGAAAACCTGAAAAGCCTTTCTCAGGCTGGAGTAATTTTTCTTCCAACTATTCTGGTTGAAGTTACTAGATGTTTTTAGTGTATAAGTAAAGTGATGTTGATTTTTCTATTGAGATTTTTGTAAGTGTTTTTATTTTCTCTCTCTAACACACTTTTTAACTCAAATTTTCTGTGCATGAGCGTTGTGTGAATAATAGTGAAGCTATTGAATAGCTCAGTATGCAAATTTCAGAAACATTAGTTCGATAGTGACTTATTTATTTGAAATTTAATTTCAATTCCCTCTTCTATCTGTCTGGTATCTTGTGTCCATCTTGTAATTTTAACCATTTAGAGACACTGTATCGTAAAGATACAGTGCAGCTGTATCCTAAAGGGGGATGTGATGAGAAAGATTGGGTTTTCAATTATCTGAATATCAATATTCTCACATATAGTAAGTGTTCCCTGGTCAGTGACATAAGGTTCCAATCATATAGGAAAAGGAGGCAAATCATGCTGAATTTGTTAGGAAGTTAAACGGCAGTCTCATTCCTATAAATGGGCAAAATAGGAAGAGAAACCTTGTATGAACCCTTCTCCTTCTAAAACAGAGATACCTGTTGTATGTCTATTATCCTACTGAATACAGGAGACACAGATTTCTAGGATTATACCACAGAGTACTTCTCTGCAGATAGAAGCTCACAGATGAAGTGGATGGGTAGAATTTGAGGATGTCTGTCATGCAATGTGCATGAACTGTCAAATGCCTTGTTATCTTTAATAACTGTATTTACCTTACCAGTAATTTAGAGCAGCATCTAGTGTTTCGAGTTATGGCACAGTCACAAGATACATCTAATTATGCAAAAATCTGGTTTTTCAGCTTTTGACATCTGCACATTCTTAGTCATTAAACTAATGGTGATGTACCAATACTACCAAGAAAGAAATGTTTTTCTTGTGCTTTGGCAATAGAAAGGAAAAAGAAGAATGCTATACTTTGCAGTTAATAGAAGAGCCAGATCCATGTCAAGAACACGATGACTAAATTAACAGAGTTAGTAATTTCTATAATGAGCATTTTTATATTTATATTAAACTTCAGGTTTTGTTGTTTGATGCTTGCTTGCTTGGTCTTTTTATACTAAGGATGAAACTGGGAAGAAAGCAATGTTCTTACTCTGAAGTAAGTTTTCTGCCCCCTCCCTGTCCCTTTAAGAAACTTACTTCCTAACTGGAGAAAGTAAACTTCACATAGTAACACAAGAAAAGATACTTGTCTAAATGTTTTGCTCTTAACTGCAAGTCCCAAGGCTTTCTTTTAACAGCCACAAATACAAATCTTGATGTATTCCAATTGTAAATATTACAGTATGCAAAAAAGACAGAAAGAGTTTGAGTTCTGTCTTCACTCCCTGCGCTTCATTTTTCACAGGGACAGACTGATGAAGAAGGCACAGCAGAAAAACATGTTTAGGTAAGGATCTGTTTTGTATTTAGTGATACTAGCTGGTATACCATTATAAATGTGGCTGCTTTTGACTGTAGCAGATATAATGCCATTCTAGAATGATACTTTACTGATCTTTAAAATTCTGCTCTCTTAATTGAACTTGTCTCGAGAACACGCTATTGCTTTCTGGAAGAATAACTTACACTGGAACTTAAAATGGCTTATTGTTGCTTGCATCACAGAACACTTAGCAGTCTATTTCTTTAAAACATCTTTAGTTGTTTCCCTTGCTGATGATACCTATCAAGCAAAGTGTTTGATCACAATTGTTTTTCTCTTTGCATGCATTAAGGCTGCCAGGCTTTTAAGGACAGCATAGTTCCTTCAGTAGAATTCTTTCAGCAAACCCCATAGTAACTCTCTTATCATCAGGAAAGACGATAGAAAATATTTAGAATCTACCCAATAAAGAGTGAAAAAAACATAAAATTAAACAGTAACGGGTTCTGTTGATGTAACTGTAAGAGAAATAACTGTACTTAGCAGTAGGGCTTACCGTTACTGTAAACATGTTACTATCCAATACCTGTTGCTAGCAGGCTTTGTTTATAACTTTTAATTAAATAAATGTAAGTTATTTCAGATACAAGGATAAGTGTTGTGAGTTTTATTTTATTAAAACATGATTTGTATATTTTGATGAAAGAAGAGCATAATGTGATACTGACTGGATTTTGGGCTCTGATCCTGTATATAAGAAACAGTATATTTGACTTTGAGATTTTGTCTTTATAAGGTTTAATGAACATACATTATAGCCTGGGAGTTATACAAAAATAGAAATTAAGTAATAAAACACAGTAATATATAACTCTAATTTCTAACCAAAATCTTTCATTAAAGAGCAAAGTTTGTGCCAATATTTAACGTATGCTGGAAAGTTCAGCTGGTTAAAACCTCAGAATGAAATGTAAAACAGAGCAGCTTTTGTTTTCATATGGTTTTACAAATATATTTCCATCTGAACAAAAGAAACCCTTCTTTGCTTTCAATAAGTATAACCATGATTTCAGCAGAAATAAAATAATTAATATTTAGGTGATTAGTCTTCAAAAGTATCACCCATGCACTTTTCCCTTTTTTACAGCATTCCAGTGAGATCACAAAATTTCATTTACTGCTGTAAGAAGAGCAACCAAGCTCCTCCCTACATCCCTCCCCTGGGCATCCCGATACAAAACAAAACTTTCTGCATGGGAGCTAGCTGGGTATACAGGATGTTCTTTTGTACAGAATGGTGCAGGTGGGAAAATGAAGACTCTCTGTCTCTTTGAAGATACAAGTTAGCTGAAATGAGCAAAAGAAATCAGTGTGAAGGTTTTTTATTTTGAAAGGGATGTTGTAAGTATTTTGGTTTTGCTAAATATTTGTATAATACGAGAAATCTCAATTGCTAATTTACTTAGTTTAAACATATGTATGTTTGATTAAATTAAGCAGAGATGTATGTATGTGACTGTGTGTGTATATATGTGTATAAAATACATGCACACATGTTTTTAAGTCTTAGATGTGGTTTTATTTAAGGTTTAGGTGATACCGATTTCAGTGACACAGATAGCATGTACCTAAGAAAATGTGTCTTTAATGTAGACCTACTCTATTGCCGTAAACATGTAGCTATTCCTGTATTTGACATGTGGCAGTATAACATTCTATTAAACATTAATATATTTCTCAGATTAATTACTGACTATTTTTTTGTCTTACTGTTTTGTTATATGGCCTTATGCTCTCCAATTGGTTTTACTACTATCTAACCCGAGTTATACTTACTTTGACATAGTGGAATTTCTTTACCAACACAAATCTGGAATGTTTTTCTCATAAAAATGCTCGTGAGTGGTATTTTTCTGGATTTTTAGGTAATGCACAGTCTAGCCTGTGGCATGAATTTCTGATTTTGGGGGTATGAGGGAATAGATTTTATTATATTGGTATTGTGAATAACTCTGTATATTACATCTGCTAAAAAACAAAACAAAACAAACAAAGCAACTAAAAAAAGACCCCGCTGACAGATATTTTTCCAAGCAAAAAGGTTTTGTTGGGGCTGGGAGAGTAGGAAGCAAAGAGTAGTGGGCAAAGTGCAAGGTGCAAGAAATGGCCATGTATTTTAGAAACAGCAGTTGTCCAATGGAATGTCCAAGTATGATTTTACAAAGGACTAAAATCTTTAAAATCTGTTGATAATTAATTGTAATTAAATAGAAGAAAATGGTGATGAGAGAGCAGAAGTATTTTCTCTTTATTGAAACTGGGTAGGTTATAACAGTAGCTTTTTGCAAGGCATTGTATAACAGAAAAGAGATAATTCCTACCCTGTTTCATATGGTGCTGTAGTGAGCTGTTTTCTTGGTTTTTCTTAATCCAGGTGAATAGATAAATAGTTGTTCATGTGATACATAAATATTTGAGCTATTTTATTTGATTTTGTGCTTTCAAACAAAGTCCTACCACATGGATACGTTTTTATTCTTTTTTCCCCATATGAAAGAATCTACTAAATGCATATTAAATCCAAACTAAGCAGATAGTTTACCCTTTATTTTTTCAGATCCAGGTGCTCACAGGAAATATTCATGGGGTGGCTATTGACAAGGGAGTGGATAGAAATAATTTGAGACTCAGAATTGATTATAATACAAGCTAGAACTAGTTTGAAACACAAATAAGGACATTTTTCTATTTTTGTTCCTACTAGTTTTCTTATCGTATGCTTGGGAAACTCCTCCTCAAAAAGCATCCCTTACTGACTTTGATAATGTTTTACTGAGCAGTTCTATTTGTTTAAATTACTCTCTTATAGACCGTTGAATATCTTAGTCAATAGTTTGATTCCTGTTACCTTACTGCATTTAAAAGGACCTCTGCATGCTTTTGGGGAGTTCTGAAATTCACATATATGGAACCAAATTAAGGAGTTGCACGTAGGGCTTGAATTTGTATTTTGTCTTTCATTCTAAAAATCTAAATCTGTTAGTTATCATCTCCAGTGATTAGTCATTACCCTAGTGAGCATTTTTTAATTTGTGCCTGGGAAATACTGCATTAATGGACTAATTTTTTGACAGCATTTTGCTGTTCTAGAGCAAATTGTCCTAAAGATAATTTTTCATCTTAAGAAATTTTTATAGATAATTGTGCTACAGTAATGCCTATGCATCCATTTCATTTAATGACTTGTTGTTCATCCCTTTCTAATACTTCGCAGATCACTTGTTCCATAAATTTTATCACTATATCTGGATTTCCTTGGGCTTTGACATAAAAAGATTCTGTGTCATTTTCACAGTACCCAGAGTTAGCCTTAAGCCAGCTAGACTAACTGAAAACCATGGCTAGTTGTACACACTGAATCATAGAATTGAATCATAGAATCCTAGAATATCAGGTTGGAAGGGACCTCAAGGATCTTCCGCTCTC
>NW_009936880.1:11848-51212 GCF_000696875.1 Nestor notabilis
AGCTTTCCTGGCAAAAGCATGATGTAGACTAGGTGGCCCAGCACCCTGTCCAACTGAATCTTAAAACTGTCCAGTGCTGGGGAACCCACCACTTCACTGGAGAGGTTATTCCAATGGCTGATTGTTCTCAGTGTGAAAAATTTTCCTCTTGTGTCCAATTGGAATCTCCCCAGGAGTATTCACTCTGTCTTTTCAAAATTTTTTAGTCCTCTGTATTGCAAGGATTTTTTTCAGTCACATCTTCGTAGCTTCATTTTTTCTAACCTAGGTCACAATCTATAAATACTTGGCAGCTGATGAAAGGCCAAAAAGTCTGTTATTCAATGTAAGCACACAAGCAATGCTGGTAGATGTCTTCTGAAGAAATCCTCTCATGTTGTCAGTGAATTTTTGTCCAGTTACAACTTCTAGTCACTGCTGCTGAAGGGGATGTATTGGTTTTTTTGCTTTTGATCACTGTTTTTTAAAAGATTCAGCCTTCATTATTTATTTTTTTTTAAATTCAGCTCCCAAATCCTTAATGCTAAAATAATGTTTGTGAAGGTCCTTGAGTGCATCTAGGGGAGGGTAACGAATCTGGTGACAGGGCTGGGAGGAAT
Source organism: Nestor notabilis (assembly GCF_000696875.1). Lineage (NCBI taxonomy): Eukaryota > Metazoa > Chordata > Aves > Psittaciformes > Psittacidae > Nestor > Nestor notabilis. The sequence goes on from NW_009936880.1 coordinate 12,448, forward strand.
GTCTAGTGAGGAGCAGCTAAGAACTTTGGGCTTGTCTACTCTGGAGAAAAGGAGGCTGAGGGGAGATCTCATTGCTTTTGACAGTCCCCTCTATGGGAGGGCAGGTGGAGATGGAGGTGCTGCTCTCCCTGTGATTCAGTGATAGGATGAATGAGTTCAAAGGGGATGAACAGCTCAAACTTGCACCAGTCGAGTTTCAGACAGGACAGGAAAAAGTGTTTCTTTACTGAGAAAGTGGTCAAACACTGTGACAGGCTTCCTAGGGAGGTAGTCAATGCCCCAAGCCTGTCAGTGTTTTAAGAGGCATTTGGACAATGCCCTTTAGTAACATGCTTTAACTTTTGGTCAGCCCTGAATTGGTCAGGCAGTTGGACTAGATGATCGTTGTAGGTTCCTTCCAACTGAAATAGCCCATTCCATTCCATTCCTTCTGTTCCATGTCCTCCTCTCCTCTCCATTCCATTCCATTCTATTCTATTCCATTCCATTCCATTCTATTCTATTCCATTCCATTCTAGTCTAGTCTAGTCTAGTCTAATACAGTATTTCACAGAAGGAAGAAATTATCTGATAGGTATTATTTTTAATCTGTGTGTTATTTCTGTTATTTTCTAATTGTCAGTAGCTTTCTCTTTTAAGTTACTTCTAGCACTGGAATGAAACATACAGAAGGAAAAATGGATCCCTTGTTTTGGTCATCAGAAACTAACAACTTTCGGCCTTTCACCCATGAGTCCTTGGCAGCAATTGAGAAAAGGATTGCTGAGAAAAAATCCCAGCAAGCTGAAGTTAAAAGGGAGAATAACGACAAAGAAGTTGAAGAAAATAAGCTTACTCCTAAGCTTGACCTGAAAACCTGCAAAACCCTGCCATCTCTGTATGGGGATCTTCCTGTGGAGCTCATTGGGGAACCCCTGGAGGATATTGATCCATACTACAGTGATCGCAAGGTTAAAACTTTCAAAAGCATTATTTTATTTAATTCTGTCTTCTGAACTCTTAAGAGATAGTAAAACCTCTATTCAGAAGCTGCTGGGTTTTGATTTTTCTGTAGACAGATCTTCAAACATTATTCGTGTTTTTTGGGTCAGGACTGCTAAGGTATGCTCCACATTGTGTAATGAAAAGGTATTTTAAGTTCCAGACAACAATTAGAATTAACTGTGAAAACCTGATTGACTTGGTAGATACACTTTGACAGGAAATATATTCTGGGATAACTGATGCTTTGTTTCCCAGAGCAGTTCATATGATGTCTGTGGGGCTGAGCTCACTGTCATATAAACAGTGCTTGTCAAACAGTAGATGACTTTCTGCATTTGTTTTGCTGAATTACAAATATTATACAAATTGAGGGAGACATATTTGAGATATTTCAAGTACTCTGTGCAGCAAACCCGTGTATTTTCATTACGGTAAATTAATTTCCAGTTATTTTATGTCTCATCAGCTTTGTTTATTCTACCACACATATATTGCATATGCACCATGCTATTGCAAACTGGTTTCTGTTGTTACCTACAGGACTGTGTAAGGTAGTTGATCGAGGAATTCCTTCTAAATTAGATGTTTATTGTATGATTGCTTACTATTAAGGGGTGCTTGACCTGAAGAGCAGAAGCTTCCATCCAGTCCTGTGTTGCTTTCTTTTATTTATACCAGTAAGTCACTGGAATATAATAATTTAATCAGAGAACATGCAGAAAGCTTTTTTCTTCCTGAGGTTTCTTTTCTTGAAGCAATCAGTAATATTCTTGATGAAGAGAAACTAAGGCTGATTCAGTTCAAGATATTTACATAAAATGTAGTGAACTGTGCTTTTTTTATGAAGAGATTTAATTTTTTACTTCATGTAAAAAATAGTAAGCTAAGTATTTATACCTAAGTATATGACCTAAGTATAATACCTATGACCTTAAGGTAGCTTAGAGGGAATTTACCTACTTGGTAATTTAGATACATTTCAAAACTAAAATTTTTACTTTGACATGACTAGATTCTGGCAGTTATACACAACATGTATTTTGTAAATAATTTTTCATGGCCTATAAAGCTATCCAAGAGTAAAGTACTTCTAATTTCGATTAACACCATTGTTGCAGTCCCATAATAGTATCCTTTGATTACTTTGATCAAGTGAATATCATCACTTGCTCTTCAAATTCATTCCCATTACTAGCTCCTTCCTCGCAGGCAATAATGAACTTTTTCTTTTAACTTTTGTTCCTGCTCATGGCAGGGAATGTTGAAACTTGATGATCTTTAAGATTTGTTCCAACCCAAAACATTCTATGACTCTATGATTTATGTAGCTGCTGTCTTTCTTTCAAAATGTAGTTATCATCAAATCGAAGCTCCAAGTAAGAGTATAGGAAAGCATTACTCATAATTGCAGTTAGTTATAGTTCTAGATGCAGATTTGAAAACCTGAACATTTAATTTTGGGTTGAAATTTTGTTTCATTAAAATATTTGATACCATATGAATATTTTTTTTTTTTTTAATAGACTTTTATGGTGTTAAACAAAAGTAGGACTATTTACCGGTTTACTGCCACACCTGCCTTATGTATAATTGGTCCTTTTAATCCAGTCAGAAAAGCAGCAATTAAAATTATGACCCATTCATATCCTTTTATTGGTTTCCCTTATTTCAGTTTTAAAACATACTGTAACATTTTCTGTTGTTCATTTGTTCTTATTAATGTAAATGTAAGCTCATGTAGCTGTGATAGAGGTTTTTCAAAAGCTATATTGAATGTTGTTTTACAACATCTGAAATATTTACATCATGTTGGTATACGTAAAAATGCCAAAAAATCTCAAATCTGCAAATCTGCGGATTTGCAGATACTGATGATTTGCAGATACTGTTATGAAAACACATTTAAAGGCTACTGTATGATATTTTAACCCTTTCCCAGAACTCTTTCTAAATCCCTACTGTGGTGATAAGCCTAAGTTTAAAAAAAAAAAAAAACCAGAAAACCCAGTGACACCCTGGGAAGGATGTGATTTTCAGCCACGCTTTGCTGAAAAAGTCTGATGTTATCCCCAAAAATGCATTCCACACTCAAGTTTAGAAAGTTCTGACGAGCCACTCATTTTTTATATCTTTTTTTTGCAATAATATAAATGTAGTTTGGAGAATGTAAAAATGTGAAGGATCGCAGGTGTAAAACCATAGGCTGAGCAGTTTCTGCTCTTTCTGCCAAACATCTAATTTCATTTGGAATTATTAATTTGAAGAAATAGGTCCTTTTATGGGAACTTATGGCTGACTTTTAATGTGCATTCATGCTATTAGAAATTGTTAAATTTACTGTTCAGTTTCAAATAAACCCTAAATTAAGACCAATGTTTGTTAAAAAAACCCAAACACTTTTTATTAGGGGCCAAGTCAACTTTCATGAAAGCAATTTTTTTCTTAAGTATGTTTTCACCACCTGCCACATAAAATGAGAAAGCTTTCTGAACTTGTGGCAGAGCTTAAATGTCTCTTTTAAGCATGTGTATATGGACTTCCAATTTCAAGGAACAGTGGTTCTTGATAATTAAACCTTTTCATCTGTTTTTCATAGGCTTAAAAGCCTCATTATTATGGGGTTGTGGCCCATTTCTCTTTATCTCCTGCTCCTGCCAGGAAGAAATGGAGGTTTCTAAAATTTCAAATAGCAGTAGGCAGAAGAGGACTCAGATTTTTTTCATTAATGTTCCTCCTCTCTTCTGTCAAACATATTATGTCCTGCTCGTGTCCTAACTTCCAAAACTATCTCCATGTGCAAACAATTAATTGTTATTTTTAAATCATTAAGTTTATCTATCTGAGCAGAATTTTTATCTGACATACTTTTCTTTGAAAAACACATGAAAAGTCCTGAGTATATTCAAAACCAAAGAAATTATTTGAAAAAATGGTATGGTTTCTTATGTGTAAATCAGCAGCTTTTCTGGACATAATTTTTTTATAGTATAGAACTTTTTCCTTAACTTATTATTCACATTATTTACTGGCTTTATTATATGTACTGTGGTACTCAATTGTGTTTCCATGACTGTAAATCTTCCAAAAGAACTCTGCTGGACTGAGTAAGTACCTCAGTTGCCATTTTTCACTCTTTCTAGGGATACTAACATGCTGGACTGAAGAATTTAAATAATGCAGTGATCCAGTTCTGGGGCTTAAAAATTCTCAGATAGACCTCTTGAGGAAGATTTGGGATTATTCTTATTATTAAGTCACACAGTCTTCTGTGGAGTTTCAGTGCCTTTTCTTAGAGGCTTACACCATATGCCCTTTTTTCTATATTGGCTAATTTTGGCGTCTGATGTAAAGTAGAAGGTTGCCCCATTTTTCTTTTTAAGAATTAAGCCTTTTAGAGAGACTGTGCAGTAGGATTCTAACTTAATATCTCTCATTCTAAAGCTATAACCTGAAGTTCTGTTATGGCTGGCTGATGCAAAAACTATAAAGGGATAAATATTAATTCCATTCTTCCTTGCTGTTTCCTGTGGACACCCTAGTTCAGTTGTTCACATTAGGAAACCACCTAATGTTTTGTTATCTTTTATAATTGTACAATGTATCAAGTGTAACTTGAGTTTATATTCTAAAATTAAATCTTGAAAATGTGGCTGGAGCCTCAGAGTTTCTATAATTTTAATTCCTCTTATTTTGGGCTAAGCATGGTGATAATGATAGCTTAATTTTATGTAGGATTTGTCAGAATATATATATAATATGTGCAAACTTTATAGGCTAAAATAAGTCTTTGCTGTTATTGTTCTGCCAAAATGTTGAGGCTTGGTAATTTGCCAGCCTGCTTTAGCACATAAACACAGCCATAAAAACATTTCATAAGGAATGAAATCCTTCATCTTTCATCCAGAAATAGTATCATATACTTATGTGAACATATGTGTTTATAGATTTACATGGAAATCTTACTAAAATTCAGGAAGGCATCCTCTTATACTCATGGTATTTCTGAAATTAATGTAACTTATTTTACCTTCTTCTCCATCCAGTGACTAAATCATACAAAAGGTAGAAATGTGCCTGAATGTGTTTCAATCTCTTTAATATTTTATTTCTACAACTTTAATAAACACTTTCCTTTCCAGACATATTTTTACTGGCATATATACTTCTGAAATATTGATAAAAGTAGTAGCAGCAGGATTTGTTTGGAATGAATTTACCTTTCTTCGAGATGCATGGAACTTCATTGATTTTGTCATTACTGTTATAACGTAAGTAAAACTCAGTGTTTTTTGCACTCGAGGGACAAACACCCAGATAAAATGCGGTTTGATATTGCTGAAGTTCTTTAGAGTGTTTGGCATCCTACCTGCTTAAGAGTTGCTGTGTTTGAGTCATCCTTTGCATATAGGCCTTAAAGCAAGACCTAAATGCAAAGGTCATCTTAGAACTGCCTGATTGTTCTCAATTTAGTACATATTTAAATTTTGTTAGGAGGCAATTGCATAAACAACCAAAACCAAGCATGCCTGTTTATATTGTCTTAGTTGTAGTCTGGATCAGCTGAAACTCTTTTGAGAAGGATCCAAAGTGGGTCACAAGGGTGTTGAACAACATGGTGATAAATAAAAGATAAATCCCAAGAATTATTTCCTTAATGCTCAAGGCAAAACACACTTCTGAAATGGCTTTGACTTGTTGGAAAGATGATGATGGAGTTCAAATAGACGATCTCGTGAAAGCACCTCTCCGGTGTTCAATCATGGTCAGAGAAGGAAATAGAAAATAAGGACATTACAGGTAAGAAATAAAGAAAGAAGCAGAACATATAGTTCCTTCTATGTGTGATCTTGTGTTTTTCTCCAGGACAGTATGTCATTTTACTCCTGACACCTCAAAAGAATTAAAGAAAGATACAGAGAAGCCGTATATCTTTTATTCTATACAATAACCAACAAAATAGAGGAGAACTATCATAAAAAAAACAAACCAAAACAAACAAACAAAAAACCCCTCAAAAAACCCAGAGCAGGAATATGGTTGAAGTCTGTGGCATAAAGCCAAAAGGAGAATAAGTAATTTTATTTTATTTTTTTTCTCCTCCAACAAGAGCTAAAGGCACCAAGTGAAGTTGTCATATGGCAGAATAAAAAAGGAGTTATTTTTCACACTACATCTAGGCATATTTCTCCTATAGGAGGTTGTGGATGGAAAAAAATTACTTGCATCCAGGAGTCATCTGGACAAAATCCCAGATGAAAACACATTAAGGGTTATTTTTAACATAAATATACTCTGTCTTGTTCAGGAAGTCCCTGAGCTATAAATTTACTGGAAAAACTAAAACTAGGAAGCATCACTGTCTTGATTCTAAACTCCCCTGTAAGCATCTGTTGTGGGTAATTCTTGAAGACAGAGTAATAGGCCAGATGGAATACTGCTCTGATCAGTTTTAAATTCATACCAAAACCAACTAGCTAAGTGGACAAGAAATGAGGAAGAAACCAAGTCAGAATTTGCATCTCAAATACAGATAATTAATCTTGAAAGCAAATTAGTCTTACTTACAGCAGTGAATAGATCCATTCATGTCCAGTCTCAGAGCTTTCAAAGCATATCTGTCATTTAGCATTTCTGAGTGATTTTCAATTGTCTTACTCCAATTTATTAGAGGTGTAGATTTAGATTCGAAAGGACCCCAGGAGATCCTGTGGTCCAACTCTGTGCTGAAAGCAAGGACTAATTTAGATTAGGCTGCTCAGGACCTCGTGCAGGGAAGTCTGAGTTTCTCTAAGCATGGAGATTCAACAGCATCTCTGAGCAAGCTATTCCAGCCACATAGTGTTGGGGTTTTTTTCTCAGATTTCTGATTGAAATGACTGGTGTAGCAAGTTATGTCTGCTGCATCTCTTCCATGGTGAGCTTTAAAGAACAGCCTGGACCCATATTCTCTAAGACCTTACATTGGACAGCTGCAGCAAGCAATCAGATTCCTGCTCCAGCACACTGTTAGCCTGCTCTTCTTCAAACTCAACAAATCAAATCCAGCCTGATAATTTAACCATCTAATTGTCTTACTGCCCTCCTTAGAGCCCTGGTTGGACTTGCTCCACTATGTAAAATGTCTTTCTTGCCCTGGAGATGCCGAAGCTGGACACAGATTCATTCTCAGAAATCACTTCCTTCAGTGTATAAACTAGACTTCTCAACATATGAGCTAGACTCATGCTAATCTAGCCCAGCATGTGATAGGGGTTCCATTTCACAATGGTGCTCTGCTCGTGCATGTTCAGTTTGTCTTCCATAACCCTAAGTCCTTTTCTACGCAGCTGTTCATTATCCAGTCTACCCTGATCTTCTACTTGAAGTCATGCTGACTTGGGGGCAAGACACTGCCTTTGCTTTTGCTGACCTTCATGAGGTTTCTACAGTCCATAACTCCAGTCTGTCAAACTCATGCAGCTTTGCCACCCTGTGTATTGACTGCTCTCCCTCCTGCTTAGAGTTTGTGAACTTGCTGAAGGTAAACTCTGTTCCATTCTTCAGGAGGCTAATGAAATTATTAAATGATATTTGCCCCAGGGCTGACTGATGAGGGATGCCAGCCACCAGCTGAACTTGGACCCTTTGATCACAGCACATAGATGCATGGATAATATTTCACTTCACTGCCTTAGAGCAGACCTCACTGGGAAAGAGCTAATCAAGGCAGTGCTGAGTAGTTTCAGCTTTTGGATGTCCTTTGGCGCTAGGTTCCCTGCCTCCTTAAACAACAGGCCTGGAGTTTCTTTAGTTATCTTTTTGCTGCTGATATACTTAAAGTAGCCCGTCTTGTTGTCCTTCGTATCTCTTGCTAGTTTCAACTTCAGCTGAACACTTTATCTTCCCTTGTTTCATGCCTGCATGCTTGGCAATGTCTTACTGTCCCTTCCCAGAGCTGTGTCTGCTTCAACTTTCTGCACACTTCCTTTTCAAATATGAGATTAGTCAGGAGCTCCACGTTCAGCCAATCTGGTTTTCTGCCACATCCGCTTGACTTTCTACAGAGTAGTGTGTGCCATTACTGTGCCTTAAAGAAAACACTGCTGAAGATCAACCAGATGTTTTGGGAGCTGCTTGTCCCTTTGGGCAGTTTCAGATCTCTGAACATGCTGAAATCTGCTGTCCCGAAGCCCAAGATTGTTATTCTGCTGTTCAATTTGCTTATTTCTCTTCAAATTTTAAATTCCATCACCTCATGGGTTCTGTAGCAAAGGCTGCCATCAGCAGTTATACCCCTGACTGTTTTTTCCTTATTTGTAAATAATAGGTTATGAACTCAGATGTCATCATGCACATATATATGCATATGAACAAAGTATTCTTATGGGTAGTCTGTAAACTCCTAAGGAGCTTACATGTTAATCATCAGCAACTATCAAGCAGTCCAACAACTGTATGAACAATTTCATTTTATTGTCTTACTTTCCTGCCCGTGCTCCTATTTATTTGTATCCAAGCAGGTATAAGCACTATAGTATCTCTTTCTGTGTTTTTTGTGGGGTTTTTTGTTGATTTTTTTTTTTGTGGGATCCTATCATGCAACAAATAAAAATGTTTGGAAATTAACAGTTAACTGAAGTGCAGTTATTACTTAAAGATAATTGAGAATTATTTAATCTTACAGGCTAGGCAAAGTAGTAGTGTTCTGATCTATTGCTGACAAAAGTCATGCTTTGAGTGAGAGGTCAAACTCCAGAGGTCCTTTCCAACCAATGTTTAGCAGATTCTATTATTGAGAACTTTTATTTTAAGGAATTATGTTGCCAGTTATGATCCTGTCATAAGATGAGTCACAACTTACGTCCATTCTGACATGAAAGAAACCTTATAAAATGCATTACGCAATATAAAGCCTGCTTAAGTGCTGTATAGAATGTACTACTCACAAAATACTAATTTTCTGAAATCTTTGAATTGTTGAAATTATTAAATTGAAACCAGTTTCAATAGTCAAGTACCTAGCTGACGGTTAAATAGAAGTTAGAAAGAGAGCCATGTGGTACAGAATTGACATATTGTAAACCTATCTTTGCTCAACACCCTTCTTCTAAAGTATATATTGTGTAGTTTTAAAATAGCTGCAACATATACTTTCATGTGGTCTTCTAAATCAGATTAGCATCTTACAGTTAGGACATCAAAGGTTTTATATTTATTTGACATTTGATGGATAAGAACTCAAAGGTTAAGCATCCAAATAAACACTAAGTAAAAACCGTATTTTTTTTTCAGAGGCACTATTCAAAAGTCTAATTATTTTATATCAATATTTAAAAATAGACTTAGATTCCTGGCTTTATGCATCTACCTTAGGACATAGTTGACCTATTTATTTTCTGTACTTTATTCATTACTGTCTTCTCAGTATGCATATGCTCTGAAAAGCTAGATCTTCGTCATTTGGTTATATTATGGTTTAATTTTATAGGTATGTTACTGTGGGCAAGGGTTCAGCTCTTCGAACTTTCAGAGTACTGAGGACTTTGAAAGCTATTTCAGTAATATCAGGTAAGGAACAACATGTCTTACTGATTTTCTCTCGGCTTCAGCAGTATGCTAATTCCAATTCCTCTCCTGTTCTTGTCTTTAGTTTTCTGGTCAGTTTTTGTGACTGTTAAGGGGATCACAATGTGTAACTGCTTTGCAGTATGTAGTAACTCTCAGCGGCATCCCAACAGAATAATTTTTATCATTCTTGTGGTTTAAACCCAGCCATTAACTCAGTACCCTGCAGCTGCTCACTCAATCCCCTTCCCAGGGCAGGATGGGGAGGAGAATCGAAAGAATGTAAACCCCATGGGCCGAGATAAAAACAGTTAAATAATTAAAGTACAGTATACTACTGCTAACTAATAACAATTATGATTGGGGAAAAAACAAGGGGAAAAGATATAAAACTAAAAGGGGAAAAGGAAAAAACAATAACCAGCAGTGGTGCACAATACAGTTGCCCACCACCCGCTGACCAATACTCAGCCCAACCTGGGCAGTGATTGGTCCCTTCTGGTTGACTCCCCTCATTTTATATACTGGGCATGACGTGCTGTGGTATGGAATACCCCTTTGGCTAGTTTGGGTCAGGTGTCCTGTCTCTGCTTCCTCCCGGCTTCTTGTGCTCCTCCTCCCTGGCAGAGCATGAGACACTGAGAAGTCCTTGATCAGGATAAGCACTACTTAACAACAACTAAAATATCAGAGTGTTATCAGCATTATTCTCAGACTACAGCCAAAACACAGCACTGCACCAACTGCTAGGAAGAAAATTAATTCTATCCTAGGCAAAACCAGGACAGTCATCTTTCCTCAAAACCATTTTGACGCAAGCAAATTTTTGTATTTTCTTCTTTATCTATCCCATCACTAATGTTCAATTTTTCTTAACCCAGTGCCTTTGTCTTTTTCTTTTGTCTTTTCTGAGCTGCACACCCTGTTCAATATGTTGTCTTAGCATAATATGGCTATTCCACCACAATTCTGGTTTTATATTCTACTTCATTAGCTTAATCTTTTACGGTTTATTTCCCAGAATGCCGACTTCACAATATTTCAGAGTTCCATTTATTTATTTACTGATCCCAGCCACTACCTGGATTGAGCATAAATGTTCTAAACAGTGTTTTGCATATTTGATATTTTTTTGAGTCATGACACTAATTAGGATACCAAAGTGTAGATTTCAGAGTCCAACTGCAGCAACTCATTTGAAAATCCATGTGACTATATATCTCATTGTCATCATCTATATTAAGCTTAGAATTTTTATGTAATTTTAAATATATTTTTTATTTTTCTATTAAAACAGTAATTAAACATAAGAAATAATTAATTTTTAATGTCAATGCCACCCATCAGTACTTTTCCTTTTATATTCAGTATGGAGAACCGAGATTAAATGTAATTTTACTTTTTTATCACAAAAGACTTCTAGAAAAATCATGGATATCACTCTCTGGCTATGTTACATTATAAATTCAGTTATTCTACCAGAATATTGGTCTTTAGTTTGTATGTAACCCATTTTCACAGAACCACAGAATGGCTGAGATTGAAAGGGAACTCTGGACGTCATTTAGTCCATCCCTTCTTCTCAAGCAGAACTATTAGAGCTGGCTGACCAGGACTGTGTCCAGACAGCTTTTGAGTATCTTTAAGGATGGAGACTCCCCAACGTCCCTGGGCAACCTGTGCAAGTGCTCAGTCATCCTCAAAGTAGAAAAGTGTTTCTTGATGTTCAGAAGGAACCACCTATGTTTCAGTTTGTGCCCATGGCTTCTGGACCTGTCACTGGGCACTACTGAAAAGAGCCTGGCTCCATCCTCTTTGCATCCTCCCTTCAGATATTTACACACAATGATGAGGTCCTCCCTGACCCTTCCTTTCTCCAGGCTGAACATTCCCATCTCTCTCAGCCTTTCCTCACAGGAAAGGTGCTCCAGTCCTTGTCATCTTTGTGGCCCTTTGCTGGACTCTCTCCAGTACGTCCATGTCTCTCTTGTACTGGGGAGTCCAGAGCTAGACCCAGTACTCCAGGTGTGACCTCTCCAGTGCTGAGCAGAGGGGAATGATCACCTCCTTCGACCCGCTGGCCATGCTTTGCTTAATGCAGCCCAGGATACCATTCACATTTGTTGCAAGACAACATTGCTGACTCATGTTCATCTTGGTGTCCACCAGAACCCCAGGTCTTTTTCTGCCAAACTGCGTTCCAGCTGGGTAGTCCCAGACTTACATATTTTCCCTTCTCAGTGTCACAAATGCTCCTTTGTTTTTAAACTGGTGATATCTGTAAGGCATTAACTTCTAAGACAGAATTCCATGAGGTCAGCAGAAGCTATCCTTTATCGTAATGTATATTTGTCACAATGTGAAGTACTTGTTGAATGTTAATCAAGCACAGAAATCTGTCCATATTCATTAACATTCTTAAGAGATTGCTTAGACACCATCTTAATTTAGAATTTTCAAGTTAGCAAAATTAATGTTAGAAGGAAGTAAAAGACACATAAGTTATGATTAGGCATTTTAAGTAAAAGCACATTAATCATTCCTATGATTTATTTTACCTCATTTTATATTCTGAAGTTACAAAACCATAACACACTTGCTACTGTTGTATGCTATTATATGGGAACACTAAAGCATTTCTCTTCTCATTTTGCATATTGTTGAATCTTACTTTTCTAGGTCTGAGAGTCATTGTAAATTCACTTATTGAATCTGTTAAGAGACTTGCAGATGTGTTGATCTTCACTGTTTTTTGCTTGAGTGTATTTGCCCTAGTAGGCCTTCAGCTTTTTATGGGCAATTTAACATTCAAATGTGTCCTCAATAATACTGACTACAATGACACATTATGTAAGGATGCTAAGATCTACATACCAAATACTCAAGGTAAATTTTATTCTTTTCTCTCATTTCACAATCTGTGTTTTTTGTTACATATGTCTTGGGTTTTTCTTTAACAAAGATGTTACAATGTAGTTACACATATTTCTCATAAGGAGGTATGTCCTTCCATTTGCACAAGTAGCAATAGGAAGTCTCTGGGGCAACTGAATGCAAGATTAGTGGATCCTGGATTTGGAGAAAGATTAACAGCCTGTAGGACAGAAGAGACTGCGTTGTCTATAAGCATTTGCTTCTTTGCCTATGTACATTGTACAGTGATCCCAATTTTAGGGGCACTGCACAGAGAATGTTTTTTTTTTTTTCCATTACTTAATTATATCGTTCAGGGATTTTGCCTGCTTCTGACAGAGATTTTTATTTTTACCAGAGATCAAATAAAATCTTACCTTGTGAGTTGTTCGTAATTATTTTTGTTTTAATTGCCATAGAGACACATCTGCTGAGAAACAACCCTATGTGTCCTTAGTTGTGAAGGGAGTGTTTCACAGAGATTTGGTGTAGCAAGGTGTTTTTTTTTAAAAGTGTAACAACGTAAGGTTTACTGCCAGAGTGCTGTAAGAACTGTCAACTTTTTATTTTTTGATTCCTTGATTTACTTATTTATTTGTTTTTATTAGATATCTGCTCCAGAATGAATAAATCTTCTGACATATTGCTCTGTGGGTTCAGTTCAAATCGTGAGTAAGTGAACAAAACAGTTTTAGTATACTTCCTTATTATTATTATACTTCCTTATTTTTTCCTCCTTTCATTTTTTGGCCTAAAGGAATGGTGATGAGGAGGGTGGAATGTCTGTGTGTTATTAAATTAAAGCCCAGATATTTCACATCAGAAAAAGAATGAAGTATAGTACTAGGATGCAAGCAATTATTTATGTGCTTTGTTGCTAACCACTGGTAATGGAACGGTGATGTAGAATTACATGTATGAGTACGGAAAGAGATCAGTAAAGACCTGTGAGATATAAATGAACTCTCCTCCTCTTGGTGAATTATTTTTAAAATCCATTTTCCCCCCTCTTTATTTGTTTAAATGTATCCTTTATCAGTGGAGAGTTTCTGTCTAGTCAGAAACCAGGCAGAGCTAGAGTTTGTGTCTAGTAGGTTTAACTAACCAAATGACTTCCTAGGATTGTCTGATATAAATCAGCCCTTCTAGCAGAATTGTATTGGGGAATAATGAAACAGACTTTCAGATAAACTGAACAAATCTGTATTGGATTTTGTGTACTGGATGCTTTCAGGTACAATCTAACACTGCAAGTGAGTATTGCTTAACATTTCTTTTGTGGCTAGCAATGAGTGTCCAAAAAACTACACGTGTAAGCCAGTTGGGAAGAATCCTGACTTTGGTTATACAAGTTTTGATCATTTTGGCTGGGCCTTCCTTTCTGTGTTCCGTCTGATGACACAGGATTACTGGGAGCGTCTCTACAGACAAGTAGGTACTTTTATTACCTGCTATAATGACTTTAGATATGCAGTTTAAAATATTATGTCCACTAGAAAATTCTGCACCTGTCTCAATATTACTGATAACAAATTTCTTTAAAGATCAATGTAAATATTGAAGAAGTATCTTCAGGTGACTAAGTTGTTACACCTTCTGCAAGTGACATTGGATAGGAGCAATCCTGCTGTGTATGCTCATTGGAGAACACACTTGGGTCAGTGAGTAATAGTTAAATATTAATACGAAAACTTCAAAGGATTTGGGTATATAGTACATTTGGCTAGTGCACTCACTGCTGCTGCAGGGGAGATGAGGACTTGTTACACACACTGTTTCTCTTCCTTTGAAGTCCTGACTCCCCACTTAACTTTTTGGCTCAACATACACGCTCGTTTCAAATAATTTTTGACAACTGATACTAAAAAAATTGGAGTCTTTATGTTTTGATTCAGAGAGTTGAATGTAACTTTCAAGTTCTGCTTTCTGGTAAAAATGGTGCAAAAATTGCATGTAGAGAACTCTCTGGGTCCTTTACATCGACGCAGTGCGTTTGCTAGAAAGGTATTATTCTCTGCCTTGTTCCGTAATGTTCATATGGTCCACTTTAATTTATTTACAGCAGCCTTTATCAACTGGGAAAATGTAAATAAGCAGTCAGTCTGAATATTGCCTCTGATTCTCTCATCAGAGCATCTTTCATGATTATTCAGATAATCCTAGTTTTCACCCATATTACTGAGTTTTATTAGTTTCTTCTGTAGTCACCTGTGTATCTCTTTACAGCTGAAGTTGTCTTCTCATAACTTAAACTTGGGTGATCATTTGCCCAATTTGCTGTGAGATATTCAATTTAATTTTAGGAATGTATTTTGTAAATTCTTCTCTGCAATACATAGCATCATTATGAATGTTTGGTGGTCTGTTACATAAAGAGAAAACATTGTGTGATCACAGACATTTTTAAGAGCTGAAATTTATTCACTTGAAGGCCAGGGGAACTCCTGACTAGATGTATTTCTACACCTTCTATTTGACTTAGACCAGAGGTAGATCCTACTGTTTAATGAAAACAGTGAAATATGTTGAGCATTTGTTTTGTATAGGAAAATAAATTGTTTAAAGTGAGTTTGAAATTCTATTTTAAATGTTAGTTTGTTAAGAAGTTATTATAACTTTTATTTATTTTAAACTCTTCCTCACAGACTATCCGTACATCTGGAAAGAGCTACATTTTATTTTTTATGGCAGTCATATTTTTATGCTCATTTTATCTCTTCAATCTGATCTTGGCTGTGGTAACTTTGACATATAAAGAGCAAAATAAAGCTATAGAGGCTAAGGAAAAATTACTTCAGGATGCCTATGAAATTCTAGAGAAAGAACAGGTTTGTAAATTATTATAGATAATATATATTATATATGGTTCCTTTTGTTTTCTTCTGTTTGTGAATTAGGGAAATAAGAGTTTTATTAAACATGTGCTTCTTAAAATATTTTCTCACACTTCATTTGTCTTTCTGTCTCTTTATAAATGCATGTGTATGTATATATAAATATATATAAACTTTTTTGTGTTACAAACTAACAAAATAAGTCCAAGTTAAATCATATTAAGTTTTAGGATTTGCAGACCTGACATTGTGTAGGAACAGCTTGCTGGCAAGTATATAGCTTTCATGGTACTGCAGATGGTGCTTTGTGGTTTACCCTATTCTTGTACACTAACACTGTTGCTTTGTACAAAAACTCCTTTCTCTGGATATTCCTTCTTGCTCTTACTGTGTAGTCGGATGAACAAAGTATGAGTGGATAAATTTGTATATATAGGAAAAACTGTCATTTCTACAGTTCCTTGAGATTGGAAGTTCTGATGCTGATAGATTTCAGGACTGATTAAAAATGCAAGCTGTCTGAGAGCCACTGTGATTGGCTATTTAAGGCACTTTATGCCTTTTTTTGACTGACTGCATGCAGAAGGCCTACCAGTTGACAAGAAGAGTCGTAGTATTTGTCTAGTCTAATGCCATTAGTTCCATATTAATGTAGACGGACATCCAGCAACAGTGTTAATTTCTTTGCTGTTCATTTGGAGACTTTATAGACACACATCAGATATCTATAGTGTTTCCTCTTGGCACAGTATTGCCTAGATTCTTTAATTCCTTGGCCTGTACAGGACCAGGGATCACCTTGTTGTTTTTATTCTATTTCTGAGAAATGAAGCTGTGAGCTGAGGGAACAAGATAGAATGAAAATTATTGATAAGACATATTTTATAATCTAAATTTTTATAAAAGATACCTCTGATTTACTGCTAACAATCAGAAAAGTCAGACTTGCAAGAGGACATACAAATATTCTCTAGCAACTATCCAATTTCATCATTAAGATGAACTGCATCACCATTTGCAAAATTCCTCTTCTACAGCGTCAACAGGCCTGTAATGTTTCTCTTTCCAAAATTCCAGCTTGCCAAGCTTAACTTAGGCTTTTCTTCTGTCTATTTTTCATTCAACAGGATTAGTAATTAAGAAAAGTTTAACACTTTCAGATTTAGTTTGAGCCCTTAGTCTTCTGTTGTCTTTGGGCTCAAGGTCCTTTCCAAAGCAGGAAAAGGATAGTAAGAGGATACACCGAAGCATTCTGTAATTCAGATACAAAATACAATATCTAAAGTGGCAAAGACAGACTTTAATTACAGTAACCCCCCTTTATCTTTCAGTATTGTAAATAGCATTTTGTACTCCTATCTTTTCATAGCAGTTTAATATTTGAAAAGTAGAAATCGTCGGTGTAGAGCATTCAGATAACATAATAATTAAACTATATATGATCCTAGTCCATGCATTGACATTTGCCTTGTATTAATAGACAGATCTTTTGCTGATTCTTTTACAGATGTTGGCTGTGGGAGAAGGTAATAAGGCCTTAGACGTCAGATCTGAAATGTCTGATGACTTGAAAAATTCAGAAGAAAAAGAGATGAAGAAAGAAAAACCTGTTTTAAGAAAAAGTTCAATTTTAAGTCATAATGACAAAGATGAGCATATATTTCAGGCACAGCCTGATCACTGCCACAAGAAGCTTGTAAGTATTTGAAATAGAAGATAGATTCATTAGACTTGCACATGGTATGACAATTAGATGAGCAGAAAAGCTTTCTTTATTTGAAATCTTTTCCCTCTTTTTTTCTCCTTTTTTTTTTTTTTTTTTCTTCCCCCCCTTCTTGCATGCATCAGATTAACTTGTTTTTTAAAGCAATCTGAAAGTTAGGTTTTGGCACCAGAGGGAGACAGCACTATATGGACTTGAAAGGGAAGTTTGAAGTGGCCATCAGTAGCATAGTTATGACGCATTATAGACCTCTACACTTAGAGCTATGGTAAGATCTGTTGGCATCTCTATTGTGCTGCATAAATAAATGTATAAAATCCTGCAAGTTTTAGAATTTCCCTAACAACCTAACCATTCTCTTTTTTTGTACACACAGCTAATTCTCTGGCCTGAATATTTGGGGCTGGATTTAGTTCAGTATGAAGATTTCTAATGTTAGGGGCCTGATTCACTTGTGTAACGATAATCATCTAGTGCCATTTCAGATATTCTTGGGAAGCTTGGATATTCTGGTATCTCTGGTGTCTGTGGCACATGTTCCAGCACTGTGTGGATATCTCAAACACATTACGGAATCTCAAATGTTACTAAATTTCTAGATTTAGGCAACTGGATTGTGCTCCAGGTTTTTGTTTGCAGGTGTCAACACGTGATTTAGGATCTAAACTCCCAGAGTCGACTATAGATTTGAATTTTTGGGTCACAAATCAATCTCTAGTGGCATTAGAGGTTTCCTAGAGTGTCTTACTTGGCCTCCACCTACCCTACAGAAGGGTACAGATATGACGTGTCACGTCTGTTTGGTCTGAGACTGTGGATGTCTCAGATACCAAATGTCTAAATAGACAGTCTCAAATGGCTTCAGATGCTTAGGCTGAAGTGAATCAAACTTGCATATATAAATATATATATATATATAGCATCAATTATAATAAAGCAGATTTTAGCTGCATTGTTCACATGAACAAATTAAATGTGGATGTTTGAATATCAGGCTGAATCCCACGTGTGCTGTTTCACATCTTGATTACAGCTGTGACTTCTGGCTCCCCTGCTCATCACTCCTTTCTAAATCCATTAAGAAACTGCTCTTAAGACTTGAAATTCTTACTTTTCCTAATCTTGGGATTTTTTTACAGTACCTTTGACTCTGGCAAAATACCATATATCTCATGGACAGTCCTTACTATCATGTTACCAAGAGCCCAGCACTACTTATATAATGGCATTATTATAGTTGTTAAATATTTTCAGAAGGAAACAACTTGTAAAATATTTCTGGTTTTGATGAAATGTCCTTTGCCTTTCCCAGACATATCCATTACCACCACCACTGATAGCTATCACTTAAGCAGAGTCGGGAAATAAAGGGTTGGGGGGTAGAACACACCACGACACCTTCAAAAGCAAATACATGGTATTGTTGTATTGTTTTGTTTTACATCCTTCCAGCAAGGTAAGGCTTCATAAAAATGCGTATTTAAAAATCCATATTGATCTTATGCTGGACATAATTTTATTTATAATTGCCATTTCCTCATATTCCTTTGTTATATTATCTTCTGTTGTCTTTCTAACCAGAGGCAGATACTGCTGTCCTATGAATTGTCAGTGGACTCTGTTAACGATCCTTTTCAAAGACAAAGGTTAATGAGTGCAGCCACTGTTATTTCAGGTAATTTGCGTAAGTCATTCTTTAGTGATTTTCCTACGGTGATTGTGTAACTTAAACTAAGAGATGAAAATGTCACAAACAGACAGCATTATTTTAAAAGTCACTAGGGCAAATTATGCTGCAATTAAATGTACATTTCAGTAAAGTAAATGTTCTCATATCACATATCTGTAACTGTTACTTACAATTACCAAAGGTTGTACCTGGCCAAATTGATTGCCCTGTACAGTAAAATGAATGGGGTTTGTGGATGAGAGCAACATTTTTGTTTACCTTGACTTTAGCAATGCTTACAACACTGTTTTGCACAGAACTTTTTCTTTCAAGTTAGGGTGTAAGGATCTGCAAGGGTGGGCAACCAGCTGGCCAAAAAAAATGGTTGGATGTTTGGGCTTCAAGTGTCTGGTCAATAGGCTGTATTCTACCTGGAGGCAGGTAATAAGTGGAGTACCACAGGGGTGTGCCCTCAGACCCACCTTTTCCTAAGTGACCTGGAGGAGGCAACAGAGGGCTTGATCTTGAATTTCACAAATGACACCAAATTGGGGGGGAACTCTTGATGCACTGGAGGTAAGAGCTGCCATCTGGAGGGACTTAGACAGGCTGGAGGAATGGGCCAACAGGAACCTTATGAAAATTCAACCAGAGCAAATGTAAACTTCTACATATCTGCAAGAACCTTTCACAACAATACAGGCTGTGAGCTGGCTGGCTGGGAAGCAGCTCTACAGAAAAGGCCCTCTGGGTCCTTGTGGGCAGTGAGCTGAGCATGCAACATGCCCTTTCAGCAGCAATAGCTAACAGTATCCTAGACTTTATTAAAAGGAGTATAGTGGGGAAAAGTGATTATTGCCCTTTATTAAGCACTTGTTAGACCACATACTATGCCCAGTTTGCCCCTCAATCTCCCCAGTACAAGAAATGCATTCAGTTCAGTAGAGGGCTGCCAAGCCAGGCACTGAAGCAGTTGCCCAGTGCTGGGCTGGTTCAGCCCAGAGAGAAAGCTTTGAGGGGAAGTTAATATCAGCCTTCCAGTGTGTAGGAAGACATTCTTAAGAAGATGAAGCCAGGCTCTTCACAATGGTGCACAGTCGAAAATGAAGGAACAGACATGAATTGAAAGAAGAGAGTTTAAAACTCTAAGTGGAAGCTTTCACCATGGCAGAGGAACGACTTATGCGTCTCTGCCTTCATAGCTGACCCTGCATTGAGAAGGGGGTTGCACTAGAGATCTGAGGTCCCTTCTAACTTATCATATAAGCATATCCTCAACAATGGGACATCAAGATATGGGGAACACCCTTCTTCATTTTATCCTGGACTTTTCTTCAACCCATGCTGCATCTGTGACTGCATAGATGCAACTCACAGAAAAACTGACAGTTTCCAAAGACAGTAATTTCTCCTTAATACAGATCCTTTATCATCCTTCAATAATATAATAAATGTATGAAGAGGTGGGTAATATCACCTGTTTCTTTAATTATGAGATTTGTTGATAGTGACCTTCAAAGAGCCTATAATTTGTTTGTGTAGAATGAGTGAAACTGTTTTTCTTCCAATGATGCCATTTTGCTCACATGATTTTTCTTTTCAAACATTTCGGTGAATGATTGTCTTTTTCTTTATGCTGTAATATTCCACATAAGATTATCTGTATGTCACTTACCTCTTTGTCATTTAGAAATGCAGAAGTCAAAAATTAAATGCCCTTCTCAATGGAAACATCTTGCTCAAAAGTGTCTAATTTGGAATTGTTGTCCATTCTGGAGAGCAGTCAAAGAGAAGGTGAAATTGGTAATTTTGGATCCATCTGCTGATCTCTTGATCATGTTTTGTATTATCGTGAATACCTTATTCATGGCTTTGGAGCAGCCTGGCGTGAACTCTGATTACCAAAAAATAATTTCTAGAATTGACCGGGTAAGTTAGGTCTATCTTAGAGTGAATATGAAGGCATGACCCCATATTTATATTTGGAAAATCCCATAAGGAAACATACTTTTTCAGTGACTTTTTGCTGGATTTCTTTTTCCTCTTTCCAGGTCTTCACCCTGATTTTTACTGCAGAGATGATCTTGAAAATCATTGCTCTTGATCCTTACAACTACTTTCAGCGAAAGTGGAATATTTTTGATAGCATAGTTGTTATGACTGACCTAATAAGCTTTAAAGAAAATCTGTCATATTTCAGGCTGGTAATTATTTCTTTATTCTTTTTTTACATATATGTTATGTAGATTTGTGAAAGATTACAGTGAAATGCCCTCAAATTATTTTACTGATGAGACTGTTATATTACTTCTCTTTGTTAGTAAATAGCAAGCCACTGTGAATATTTAATGAAAGTGGATATTAAATGAATATTAACAAATACATTCAGTATGATTATTATACTGTGTATGTTGCATACTACAAATCATAGAATTATAGAATCATAGAATGGTTTGGGTTGGAAAGGACCTTAAGATCATCTAGTTCCAACCTCCCTGCCATGAGCAGGGACACCACACACTAAATCATGTCGCCCAAGGCTTTATCCAACCTGGCCTTGAACACCGCCAGGGATGGAGCATTCACAACTTCCTTGGGCAACCCATTCCAGTGCCTCACCACCCTCACTGTAAAGAATTTCTTCCTCATATCTAGTCTAAACTTCCCCTGTCTAAATTTGAAGCCATTACCCCTTGTCCTACCGCTACAGTCCCTAATGAAGAGTCCCTCCCCAGCATCCTTATAGACCCCCTTCAGACACTGGAAGGCTGCTACGAGGTCTCCACGCAGCCTTCTTTTCTCCAGGCTGAACAGCCCCACTTTCTCAGCCTGTCCTGTGGCACAGTGTGCTCCTTTGAAGATTTGACATAGCAGAGAGTTCACTGGCTTTCTGTTAGGTCTGTACAGTGGCACTGCTCATCTACATTTCAGATCTTCAATTAGGAAAAGGTATTATCTGAGCTTAGGGATAGCAAAGGTTCCCTCACAGCTTTTCCTTTTGAGTTGAGATTTATAAAATAACATAGCTTTCCTCAAGGCTTAGATCTTGGCCTTGAGGTCTTCTCAAGGCTTTCTTCCATGTTAGGGAACAGGAGGAGTATGTCTGAGATGTCTATGTATAATGATATGTTTTTGTTTGCATCCTTAATATGTATTTAGAGTGCTATATTTCCTAAATATTTATAACATTCTTCATAGCTTTGCAGAGCCATCACTCTAGAAATTCAGTTGAATTCTGTTTCATCTTGTGTATAATGACTGAAAGATTGAAGCAGCCCTAATGCTAATGTAACTAGAAGTGTCCTTTTTACTCATAAGAATGCATAGAATAGATCCCAACTGGCTTTTCAGATCAGTTTTAAGTCAGTTGTGTAAAAGGTAGAAAAAGATATTTTTTCAATTTTTCTGATACTTTTGATTTAGTCCAAAATGCAGTCATTTCTTAAGCCTCATCCAAATACCTATTAGCCACTTGAATAATATTGCTATTATCATTATTGCTATTAATACTAATAGACTTACAGGTGCTCCTATATAACTTAGCTCAAACAATTTGAGAGCTTCCTTTGGCAGTTGTCTGTTCTTAGTAAAATTAACTATCTGAGCTGAAGCGCAGTGTTTTGCATTGGAACAAATACAAACCTTTGTTTGGGGGAAAAGTTATGGTGGTGTTCCTGAAGTAAAGCCAGCATGATAAATGCAGGGTCTGGTTTTTATTTGTGCTATGCTATCTATGCAGTGTTTGCCACTCACCTTGTTCTCTTGTGTTTTACTTACAGCTCAGGATCTT
This sequence comes from Nestor notabilis, assembly GCF_000696875.1. Lineage (NCBI taxonomy): Eukaryota > Metazoa > Chordata > Aves > Psittaciformes > Psittacidae > Nestor > Nestor notabilis. The sequence goes on from NW_009936880.1 coordinate 34,905, forward strand.
CAAATTGGCAAAGTTCTGGCCAGCCTTAAATACTCTTATGAAAATAATTCTAAACTCAGTTGGTGCTCTGGGTAACCTCACTCTGGTTTTGATTATCACTGTATTTATTTTTGCTGTAGTAGGAAAGCAGGTTTTAGGCACTTACTATAGAAAACATGCTTTAAAAATAAGCACTGATAAGCAGTTACGCTGGCATATGGAGGATTTTTGTCATTCATTCCTGATCATATTCCGAATATTATGTGGAGAATGGATTGAAACCATGTGGGAATGTATGGAAGTGGCTGGAAAAGGGCTATGTCTTCCCATTTTCTTGCTAGTCCTGGTCATAGGAAACCTGGTGGTGAGTTTCAAGCTATTTTTCAGTCCATTCTGAATGCATCCAATTAAACCAGCATCTTTTTTTCCAACGCAAACTTTATTATTTGAAGAGTATTCACAGTATTCTTTTTTCTGTATGTTACTTAATATAAGTTTTTCTTCTGATTTTTTTTCTTTTTCCCCTGTCTTTCTCTTTCTCACACAAGAGGTAGCCGTTAAGCAAAATAAAATTGTTTATTCTACCCAGAGTATAGAAGTGCAGTGCTTTTATGATTTGGTCTCTGATTTTTTCATCTTTTGTGTTACTAGGATCAAATAACCAAATTATTCGGTGCTTTTAATGCTTACCAATTTATCCTTATATTGTCTAAAGTTTAAAGACCCCAGATTTTCTGGCTTGTGTGCCATATACTGGAGCTAGTGTATATATACTGGAAGACAAAATCTTTTTCATCTGCTGGATTTGTTGGTGCATACCAGATCCTTTTTGATGGTGGTGTTACAAAAATTTATCTTTGCTTGCTGTTTTTCTACCTCCTTGTAGACATTATGGACATCAGACCACGTGAAAATATATTTGCTAGACCCAAACCCTCATGTCCTTCTTTTTGTTCTTGCCCTTCCTTCCAGAAGGAGCCATATTATACTATATTAATATTTCAGTATAATAGTAAATGATTTCATTGCAGTGGTTGATGAAAGCAAGACTGAGATTTTTTTATCTAAGGAAGGTTTTCTGAAATGCCTTTTCTGTTAGCAGTAGCGTCTCCAACTTACTTTAACTATTTTAAGGTGCTCAACCTATTCATTGCCTTGCTGCTGAATTCGTTCAATACTGACTCCTCAATGGAACAAGAGGAACCTGGACAAATGACCAAAAGTCAGATTACCATTGTGCAGATTCACAAGGGCCTGCGGTCTGTGAAAGACAGAATTTTGGGTCATTGTGGCAAAATAATGAAAAGAAGCCTCAAAACAACAACCAAAAAGAAGACTTTAGTGAAAATTTCTGCCAAAGACATAGAGGAAAATGACTATGCCATGACAGATGTCAGAAAGGATATGGACAACATCTGCTTTGACATGAGATATTACAATACTGAAGAGAATTGCTCAGTGACAAGGAAAGACGAAGAATTTTTAACCAGTCATAGTACCTGTGTTCCCATTGCAGTAGCAGAGACTTACATGGATGAAGGTGGTGATGAGCACAGTGTATGCACAGAAATAGAATACAAAAACCAGGTAGGGAATATTAATATTTGAAAAATTATTGTTACTTGCATCTATAAGTATGATCTTGAAGGCTCAACTGTAAATGTTATCCCTTCTGTCATTTCTGTCATTTTACTTTCTTTGTTCTTCTAATAGCTGCAAAATAGACCAAAATAGTTTTAGTTATTTAATGAGAGATGTGGAATATTCACTTTTCCATCATTCTCCTCATTGATAGCCATCATTCTGCTTTTGCCTGTTTTGCTTCCATTTATGGTTGTCAATTGCTAAATGAAGTTTGATCAAGACAGACAGTCTCCTTTGCCTTAGAGATGGCACCTGGAATTTTTGGAGGACAGTACTCTCGTATTATTTTTATGTTGCTTCGCAGTTGCATAGAGTCCAGAGGCAAAGCAAATAAAAGCTTCACCTTAAAAAATTAATTTCTTAATTTTTTATTAATTGCCTATTCACTTCTATGATACTTTGGACTCCTCTTTATATCTCTGTTTTTTTGTGTCGGGCAGGTAAAAGCTCAAGTGTTTATATTGCCATGATAAAACAGTGCAATTCATTTGCCTGTATGCAGGCATTTAGAAATATTTGAGATACTTGAGGTGTCTGTCACACCCACGTGGGACTGACAAATAAGATACAGAAGCTATAGGAACTTTCATTGGCATCTGGAGGCCAGGGATGTGTAGAAACACCTCAGATGACACTAGTTATCAGCCACAATTAGATTACTCCATTTAGATACCTGAATTTCAAGATTCCACATGCTACTTGCCTTATAGATGTCAAGTGCATTTTGAGGTGCTAGGTTGGGTCATACAGCTTCTAAATGAATCTCCAAAAAGGTGACTGTCAGTTTCTGTAGATCCTGTATTCTATTTAACGTGCCATGTGTATGTCTTAGATATCACCCAGGTATCTTAAAAGGCACTAAACATGCATGAATACATTTTAGTTCAAAATCATTGGGTCATCCTCTGAGATTCTTATTCCTGTGTAAATATGTTTGCCTGTAGACGGTAAGGGTGATACCTTTTAGCCCACTGACAGTACTGCAGCTGTGTATGAAACACCCAATAGTAGTTTCAGCTCAGATTAGCAAAAAAGGACCTCTAGCTAATTTCTTTCAGAAGCCTGCCTTATTCACAGGCAGTTGTAATAAGAAGTAGCAGACTTCAGTATACCTTCCCTACAATCTTTTGTCAGAAGGTGAACAAAAAATTATTAACCTGTTGTGGTTTAACCCCAGACAGCAACTAAGCACCACACAGCCACTCACTCACTCCCCCTCTGCTTGGATGAAAGAATGTGAGAAAACTAATAGATTGAGACAAATACAGTTTAATAGGTAAAGCAAAAGCCAGCCACACAGGCAAAGCAAAACAAGGAATTCATTCACCACTTCCTAGCAGCAGGTGGATGTTCAGCCATCTCCAGGAGAGCAGGGAAGACAAACACCATCACTCCAAATATCCCCCCTTTCTCCTTCTTCTTCCCCAGCTTTATAAGCTGAGCATTGTGCTATATGCTATGGAATATTCCTTGGGTCAGTTGGGGTCAGCTGTCCCAGCTGTGTCCACTCCCAACTCTTTGTGCACCCCCGGCATCCTTGCTGGTGGAGTGAGGAGCAGAAAAGATCTTTGACTCTGTATAGTAACTGCTCAGCAATAATGAACAAATCCCTGTGTTATTAGCAGTGTTTCCAGCACAAATTCCAAACACAGCCCCGTAGTAGTTACTGTGAAGAAAATTAACTCTACCCCAGCCAAAACCAGCACAGGACTGACTGAGAGCTGGTTGGGATCACTTAGCTCTTCTCTGTGTAACTAGAAAGATGAGGAGATTCTTGGGGTCCAGCTGAAAAGGTTACTGCTGAGCCAGTCCATCTAAACTTAGTGATTTGGATACAGGAATACATCAATACATCAATGTAGATCTTGAGGAATGGTACATTTCCACAGTATAAGTACAGGAACACAGTATTTGAAATTGAAGAAACCATTCTTTTACATGCCTTTATGGATATAATTTAATTATCTGTAAAAAGACAAACATGCTGAATTTTGTCTTTAGATTCTTTAGATTTATGCTTTAGATTCTATTAAAGATTTTTTACTTTTAAGAATGACTGTCAGGAAGAAAAATGTGGAAAGTGAACTGTTTTGCATTATTTTATGCAGGGAGACAGGTTAAGACGTAGAGAGAAGTGCCGGAATTCGAGTAGCTTCAGTCAGACTTCTGGGACTTCTGAAACTTTAAGTTGTTTTCCAGAAACACACCAAAAGAAAGAGCAAAAAGAGGTAATTATAAATTTTATCACCTTGCAGAATATGCTAGAGAGAAAAATTGTCACAGTGGTTCTCCCGTTCAGCAATGACAGGTTAAGCTGGGGTTTTCTAGAGGCAATAACAGTTTAAAGCATGGAGGTTTGTCTCTCAGAAACGGCCATGGCTGACAATGTAATTTAGCATATTATTTTGTACAAAATAAGTAAACAGAAATTAATCAAGAAACACACTTGCTTTAAATATGTGTTACATACTATTCATTTTTACAGATAATTCTGTTTGCTGTCAGCCTTGCATGCAAAAATTTTTTCTCTAGAAACTGTTCCCCAAAAAGACATAGTTTTTCTGGTCTCGAAGCTTAGTTTATTCTAATACAACAGCTCCACATTAAGAAAGGTGAAGAATTATGGCTTGACTCCAATGATCCAGCAACTTTCTGTATTACTACCTCCAAATGTCAATCCACTTTAGTATTTTTTGGTTTTAGAAAAAGTGGGCAGAAGTTTTACTTGTTATACATTATTTTATTTTATATATTAATTATATTTATATTAAAAATATTAAAATGCTCATGAATTTAAGTAATTACATTTTTGTCTATGATTCCCTAGGACCTTAAGTTAGTGTAGAACAGCATGGCTGTCAACAGCAGCAGTTCTCCCTTCTTCTGGCTTCTCATTCTTATCCCTATCCTCCTGCCTTCCCTTTCCATCTCATACAGGGCACTCATACTTTATGGCTGATAGATTGCTTTATTCCTTTTTCTTCATAGTTATTTTGCTTATTGTCTTTAGTTTTATAGGTGTGTAGTTTATCTACCAGTAACAATAATTCTTTGAGGTGTGTAGACCACACATACATCTCTTTCCTGCTAGGCCTTCCCGTCTTCAAGCCTTTTGAGACATGGTTTGTGTCTCTGAAAATGAAAAAAGAATTGGATAGTCATGAAGAAATCAGAGTTTTCTCTGAAGTAAAGCTGTAGCATAATATAATGTCTTCTAGATATTTTCCTTCCTGCAAGTCCAGTGTAGATGACTAGAAGATACTTTATTAAATTAAAGCCATGGAAACAGAGAGGAGTGATTAACCTTTTCTGTCCTATTATTTGTAATTTTATTTTGGTAGTTCAGCAACATTAAGATCATTGGGATAATTTATAGGGTGCAGTTTTTTGTTAATTTTTTTTTGTGTGTGTGGAGGGGAAGTGTGGGGGTGTGATAAGTTAATTTATTTAAATCTGGTAACCTTATTAATGAAAAGCAAATGAATCCTCCTCTTTACCCTCCTGTGCAGAAATATGATGGTGGTAGCTATTCTGAAGCCAGCACTGCGGATCCAGTTATTCTGCTGGAGACCTTTTCTCAGCCTAAGAAGTCATACCTACCTAAGGACTGTTTTACAGAAAGTAAGAATCTTTTATGTATTGTGGTGACACCAAATGAATAGGTGTCTATAGGCTGTAGAAGCTCATTTTTATTTTTTTTTTAATATCCCATGTCTCTATATTTTCCACAGGACCAATATGCTCTTCTTTCTGTTTCAGGTTGTATTGAATGTGTCCCGTGTTGTGCAGTGGATACCACTAAGTTTCCAGGCAGAACTTGGTGGAATTTTAGAAAAACCTGCTGCAAAATTGTTAAACATAGCTGGTTTGAACTTTTTATAATTTTTATGATAATATTGAGCAGCGCAGCACTGGTAAATTTAATTTAATTTCTCAGATATTTAATAGATGGTTGTCAGTAAAGGCAAATTATATCATTATATTTAATTCTTTTACTCTCACAAGGAGAGACAAGAGTATTATAAACATGTCCTTTAGAAGTTATAAGGTCTCCCCAACTTGGACAAGATATTTAAATATACAGAATCATAGTCTTCTCCATAGTTCTTCATAGAATCAGCTAAGTTGGAAAAGACCTTTAAGTCCAACCATTACCCCAGAACTGCAAGACCATCACTAAACTATGTCACTAAGAGCCTTATCCACACTATTCATGGAACATGATTCCTTGCACACTTGTGTGCTTAACTAGGAGGCTAAACCAGGGAGTGAAATTTATTAGGAAAGCTTAAAAAAATACAAGTAATTCTAAATCTGTAAAGTTTATAAATCTGTAAACTTGTAAATTTGTAAATTTGTAAAAGTTTGTAAATTTGTAAATTAGATTTAAAATAATCCAAACATTAAGATGGTCAGAATCATGAAGATGGCTGTAAAGTGGTAGGTGGCTTAATGTTTCATTGCTCTCTGATTATATCCATTTTTACTGAAGAATAATGGAGGTTTTATCTGATTTGAAAGCACATTCACTAAGTCTACTGAAAATAATTTGTTAAATTAAACATTATATAGTGCAAAAGGAACATAAACAACTATTGTGTAAGTGATCTATATGGTGGATTAGAGAATTTTCCAAGTAAAATCTGTTCTGTGTGCATTAAGTTTAGGTTGTCCACTGAACCATAGATTTGAACCATTTGATTGAAAATTTCTGTAGCAAAATCTCCAAGGGAAATCCCTGGGTCTCCCATGAGAGCTCCTCTGTACTCACACGGAACCAAACTGAAGTAAGGAAGGAAACTGAGTTATTATTTTATGTACTGTAGGATGTGACTAAGTTGAACACAAAGCTATTTGGTATCCAAACACAAAATAACAAAACGATAGCAATTCCTTTTCATAGAAGATACATTGTAGTGTTAAGAACTTTCACATTCCTAAAATACTGTTGTCCTCTTGCAAAAAGGGACTTGTCCATTTTCTGTTTATTTTTAAAGTTTTTTGCTGATATAGAATTTCCTGAATCACTAGAATGAAGGAGCACCATACCATCAGTCATGTCCATGCTTGAAAGTAAATCAAATGAGGTAGTGATCATAGAAAGAATGCATAGAAAAGTATGTGCAGAATGCTCAGTGCTCAGAGCAAAGGAAGTTACGAGTTTGAAAGAGCATCACTCCTAAATAATGGATGATTTGACTAGAAGATAGAAATCAAGGTAGTCAAGGTGAAAAACACGATATTAGTTATCAGAAAAAAGGTAGAAAATGGTAAATAGGCTTATGTACATGAATATCAGGAGCTCTCAATTACCCACAACCAAATTAGTAGTCCTGTGGATACAGTGACAGCTCTGCTCTGTAGACATTTCTCCTAACTGTAGCACAATCGACTGACCACTGCTTTAAAGGCCACTTAACTCCAGAAGAGGTATTACTGTTTCATTACACTGTGGAGCAGGAGTGTCTAAGTTCTACCAGCTTGTTGGTAACTATACATAGGAACAGCTGTGGCCCGTACTTTTTTTGGTGGGAATGTAAAATGGAAACACATCAATGATTTTACAGGAGTTTATTGTTTCAGGTCTCACTTGATCTAGACACCTGGTTATGATCCTGCTTCCCCTTACTGATGGCCTTTTAGACTGGGTTTAGCATTTCATAAATACAGGGGAGCAAATCAGATCTGCTACAATACCTAAATAATCATCTTGTCCCAGAGCATTGGAGACACATAACAGGGACACTCAGGTGTTCTGGCTAGAAGCATGTAATGGTTTAATATCACTGATGATAACTTATAACTGTTAAGGGCCACTATAGCTGAGCTAATGCTTGCAAAACCATTGAGTTTTCTTTGCTGCCGTGCTCCCCTGAACTGAAGGTCTATGGACCATCTGGGTCATGTAACACAGCCCACTGTTTCCTTAAAGGGTGCTATCTATTCACGATCTTATTAAAAAAATAGCAGCAGAATAAGAGATTTCAGTCAGGTAAGGACCTGTTAAGCGAAGAGCTGATGTAGATTGAAACTGGATGTGGATTAAAGTTTTGACACCCTCTGTTTGGTTCCTGTTCTTTGACACAGACTACAGCCATGTGACTTTGGGCAGATTAATTGATCTTTCTACACTTCATTTGCTCTTCTATAAATAAAGATGTGGTCTGACATCCCAAGGATGTGAGATAGTGTATTCCTCCTGAGAAGACAGACAGACTCTTAAACTTCTCATTTCAACTTTTTTACTTGTCTCATGGCAAGAAAGAAGACAAAGTTAGCAGCTGCAGAGGCACTTTCAGAGAAGGGGGCACAGATTTGAATATGGATTAAAGAAAGGCAAGTTGTTAAATGCCCTGATGTGCTTTAGAGGCACTTTCAGCTCTTGAGACAGAGTGTGAAAAATAAGACAAGAGGAGATTGAGTAATTTTTATCTAGGGATAGTAAAGGGTCAGAAAAGGTGTGGTACATCGTGGCTTCTGATCTGTCTACGTAACAAAAAATTTTAAGTAAAAGTAATGACAGACATGGGGGAAATGGTGGTAGTGAAAGTGGATGGATATATCATGAGAAATGCGGGAAGCAAAAGAGAAATTGAATGGAATAGGAGCTATAAGGTGGGGGAGAAATGTACGAAAGGAAGAATGAAGACATTGCTGGAGGCTTGGTGAGGAAGCAACGCAAGGTGCTAAAAGGAATTGAGAATAGAATGGCAGTATCAAAACCTTAAAATAAATTAGCAAGGCAACAAATATATTAAACACAAGCAAACAATGATGTAAACTACAGCAATCAATAAAGCATTTTCCAAAACCCTTACTGACATCAAAATAACGTCAAGATTTAGGTGAAAAATTGTGAAACTCTGAGAATTAACAGTTCCAGGTAAAGTGCTTGTCATATTTTTTCATATCCTTATAACAGCTCTGCAGGCTGACTAAAGATGACACATTTGGAAGATCTAAGTCTGAAAGACAGTGGTTAATGTGTTTAATTCAAGCTTTATTGTGAAGAATTTTAGACTAATACCTTCAAAATTATCCACTAATTTAGGAAGCTAAGATTTTTGGTAGCCACAATTGACCCTCATGAGATAATTTTTTGAAGAAGAGTTGAGTATAAACATCTGAAAGTGTGTGATTTTTCAACCAATCTGAAAATGAGTTTGTACTTACTTTACAATATGGGTTTTTATTTCTAAGCATACAACTAAGTGGTGATTGCCCATAATTTAATATAAAATGGTCATAATAAGCCAAACTGTGTATTCCTGTGGAATTTAAAAAAAATTCCATAAAACTAATGAACAGTTTTAAAACTGAATTCTGAAATTCCAGGCATTTGAAGATATTCATCTGCAGGAGAGACAAAAAGTGAAAATGCTCCTAGAGTATGCTGATAAAATATTTGCCTACATCTTTTTTATGGAGATACTTCTGAAATGGGTAGCTTATGGTTTGCACAGTTATTTCACAAATGCCTGGTGTTGGCTAGACTTCATCATTGTATGTGTAAGTACTATATTCAGCTTGTCTTACATATTGAATTTTGATATTTTTTATATGAAGAACTGCATGTAAAAACTGGTTTTGAATAAACACAAATCTAAAAGACAGTTTCCAAAAGCTGGAAAAAATTACAATCAAAGGAAATGTTAGGACAGATTTAAATGGAAGTTTTAAGTAATAATCAGAAGTTGATTAAGAAAATTTTATTTAGTGTCACTGTCATAGAAGACCATAAATTGTGGTCCTCAAAAAAATGTTGGTTATAAAAACATGTAAGTGGAGAGAGAGAGAGTGCAATTAGCAATCAGAAATAAACGTGTAATAAATTTAATTAAGACAATAGAAAAATGTAAAGTTGTTGAGAGCTCTGGTATTTAAAACCAGAAAAAAGCAGAGTTGCTTCTTAAAAGGAGAAGAAATTTGGATGGCATAAGCAGTTGAAAAGTATTGTTGGAAAAATAATTAACCAGTGAGTTAAAGACATAGGAAAATATGTTTTGCTTTGCAATCAAAGAAGTGCTAGCAATCGTTTTTATAGCTGTAAAGAGAAATGCTAAAATCATCAATACCGAGGTGGAGGTATTGGAGTGTTGGATATATACGTAATTATTCTGAATTTAAAGTTAAATAACATAATCTTGCCATACAAAACTGAAATATTTTTCAGTTTTATATGGCAACAGTACACTGTGAAGATACTGAAATTAAATATTCTAAAATAAGGACATCTAAGCAGCTGACTTCTGGTAACATCAAAGTAGCTGTTTGATAGCCTCTGAATAGTTAGCATTGAAAGTTGTAAAGTACTAGGAAATTTCAACAGAAAAATCTAATATCATGATTATTTATGAAGAATATATAGCGTGACTTTTAGCAATTACATTTCTGTAGTATTAATAGCAGTGCTGTCCACAATGGAGGAAAGGTGTGGAAATATCCAATGGTTAGACAATGAGACAACAAATTCAAATAAGAAGGAAGAGGCAAATCATGAACAGTAAAAAAAACCCCTAACTATTGAAACAATAATGAAACTATTTTCTAATGTTTTCAGTTCATTTTTTCTCTTCCAAAAAATAAAATAAAGATTGGTTATATTTTTAGAAATATTTTTTATTTCCACACCACCGTCTTAAGTTTTGATAAGGAATTACTGTATACACTTCTGAGAATAACTATGTAGAAAACGGGAATATTTGATTTGGACAATCCTTTCTGGTCTTGTAGTGTATGAAATTACCATAGTTACCAATTTGGTTGTTATACTAGCATTCTGAAAAAAATACAGGAACTGTTTTTAGAAGAAAAAAAAACCCAAAAAGGAGTGTTTCAAATTAGAATGGAATTATCCCATTATTTTTAAAATATTAGGAAATACCAAAGTAAAATTATCCTATGATAGCTTTGAATGTATATTTTCTTCATTTGACTTAGTGGTCAAAGATACTGGTCCATTCAGGTTGTGATTGTATGCTGACACAAATAAAATAAATTTTTGTATATAATTTAATAATATCAGTTTCAATTCAATGAACACAGCTGTCATTTGTTTCCTGGGGAATGAATACTGCTTCTGACTCATCACTTTGTTCCTCTGGGACCGCCCTGAAATCTCTCAGGACTTTGAGAGCATTGAGACCTCTCCGAGCTTTGTCAAGATTTGAAGGGATAAAGGTAAGGATTTTGGGGGTGTGTGTGTGCATATTCTCTAATAGCTGCATTTGAAGATTTTCTGAAAATTACACCTTGAATCTCTGTTTTGGGACTTGATGGCATTAAGATGGTTCAGATTGTCTTCTTATATTTATGGCTGTTATTCTGAAATAATACCGAACACTTTCACAGAAATTTATAAGTACAAATGAAATAAGGAAATCGAATTACAATGTGCTACCGCAAGGAATCATTTTGTATAGTAATGTGAACACTGGAACATCTTTCCTTGTTTCCAGTTTCATCTTGGTAGTTATCTAGACAGGCTCATCTGCCACATTTCAGATTCTCCAGGGTGGGTCTGAAAGATAACAATCCTTTCAAACTTAAAGTGTGGGATTTTCTTAATAGGAGATTGTTCTATCTCAATTTTAAAAGCTGCTCTAAGTGAACTGAATCTCAAAGTCAGTGGGGATAAAGGCCATTAAGGACAAGAAGGAATTATTTAGAAACAGCCAGCATGGTTTTAGGAAGGGAAATTTTTGCCTCTCAAACCTGATTGTCTTCTATGATGAGAAGGCTGAGGGAGAGAAGAGCCATTGTGGTCTCAAATATTGGTTATATCTGGTTTGGATTGGCTGAACTGCAAGGTTCAATGTGCAAAGATTGTTGGGATCTTCACAGAGTGCTGAAGAATGGTGAAAAAAAATAGATAATAGTCCTCAAATTCCCACCTGGCAACAATCATGGTCCTGCCTTTCAGCATTAACGTGCTGGATTCACGACTACATGTTCTTATCACTGCTTGTGTCAGGTCCCTTAATGTCACCACCACAAGCTCCAAAAGCTGTAATCCCATTTTCACTGGTACCATTTCTGGAAGAGGCTTACTGCTTACCATGGGTTTGCATTTTCCTTGTTCTCAAGCAAGTCTAAATGAAGGAAGACTGCTGACCAAAACAACTTTCTGCTTTATGTACTGTGTGCAGTTGCCAGTGGTTATTGGGTGAGGGATATTTTGTTATGCAGAGCAAGTTGTTCTCTTGTAAATGGCCTCCAAGATAAAAGAAAGGGTTATCTATGATATTATGGTAAATAATAGGCTAGAGTGTACCCTCAGCAAGCTTCTTGATCATATGAAGCTGGGGGGAATAGGTGACGCACCTGAAAGCTGTGTTGCCATTCAGCAGGTCCTTGATAGGCTGGAGAAGTGGCCAGAGAGAAACCTAATGAGGTTCAACAAGGGCAAATGTAAGGCAGTGCACCTGGGGAGGGAGAACTCCAAGTACCAGTACAGGTTGGAGGCTGACCTGCTAGAGAGCAGTTCAGTTGAGAAGGACCTGAGAATATTGGTGGATGGTAAATTGACTATGAGCTGGCAGTGTGTCCTTGTGGCCAGGAGGGCCAATAGCATCCTGGGGTGTGGCCAGCAGGTCGAGGGAGGTGATCCTACCCCTGTACTTGACCCTGGTGAGGACACATCTAGAGTACTGTGTCCAGTTCTGGGCTCCTCAGTACAAGAAAGTCAAGGAACTACCAGAGAGGGTCCAGCAGAGGGCCACAAGGATGTTTAGGGGTCTGGAGCAACTCTCTTGCGAGGAGAGATTGCAGGAGCTGGGCATGTTTAGTCTGGATAAGACTGAGAAGAGATCTCATTAATGCATATAAATATCTCAAAGGTGGGTGCCAGGAGGATGGTGTCAGACTCTCTTCAGCGGTGCTCAGTGACAGGACAAGGAGCAACGGCCATAAACTAAAACACAAGAAGTTTCAGTCCAACATGAGGAAGAACTTCTTTACGTTGAGGGTGGCAGAGCACTGGAACAGACTGCCTAGGAGGGTTGTAGAGTCTCCCTCTCTGGAGACATTCAAAGCCCACTTGGATACGTTCCTGTGTAACTTGCTCTAGGTGGTCCTGCCTTGGCAGGGAAGTTGGACTAGGTGATCTCCAGAGGTCCCGTCCAACCCCAATAATTCTGTGATTCTGTGAACCCATTCCCCTGTACCTGACTTTTAGATACCTTAGCTACTACAGACTCAGAATCTTATGTATTTGTTTTACCCAAAGGTAATTCTGATTGCCATCTGGTTTACTTGCTTCCTCAAAAAGGCAAGATAGATAATGTAGAATTACATGTTAAAGACAAGCTTGAAGTTGAGCTGAAAGCCAGCTTTATGTTTCTCACCTACTAGTTTTTATACGGGTGAGAATCTGCAGTAGAAACAGAAGAAGAAAACATAAGTGGTTTTCTAAGAAGGTGTTCTACTGAATGTAAATAATTCATTCTTTTCATTCATTTTATTTATTTAAGGTTGTTGTGAATGCACTCTTGGGAGCCATCCCCTCAATCTTGAACGTTTTGCTCGTCTGTGTTGTCTTCTGGCTCCTATTTAACATTGCAGGAGTAAAATTACTTGGAAAAAAATTTTGGAAATGCACACTCACAGAAGGAAATATCACTTTAGTTCATAACAAAGATAATTGTACTCACTTTAACGGAACATGGACAAATAGTGATGTAAACTTTGATAATGTTGGGATGGGATACTTGGCTCTCCTCCAAGTGGTAAGTTCTATAAAAACATGCTCAGTTTTGTTTTCTTCAAGGAAATGAGTTCAGCAGCCCAACCATGTGATACCACTTCACTTCTGTTTATCTCACTGAAATTGGGGGATTTTAACATCCATAAATATTTTTTTTATTTATAAACTGCTCAATTCTTCCTAAAGAACATGTAAGAAACCTTGTGTTAAAATCAAGCACTGTGCTACATGGCTTTTCAATTTTGTTTTTATTTTGATTAACACACCAAACCTGAAATAGTCTGCATGGTACGGGATTTAAAGTTACTCTCTTCTTTAGTAAAGTTACTCTATTCTTTAGTAAAAGTTCAGAGTGGATAAGAAAGAAAAAGCACAATGCAGTTTATATTTCTATATTTTCTTCACATCATTTTTCAGTCACAAAGTACTGGGATGCTAATTTTTTGATCTCCCTAGTACCACAAGAAACAGAGAAAGACATTTTTAAAAGTGGTTGTTAACCCTCTATCTTTTCTAAATGAAGTTCATTGCTGTATATTCTCCAAAGAGTTCCATGATTCTGCAGAGCTGCTAAAAATTGCAGGAAGGAATTGTCTGCTGTTTTCTTAGAAATCGTTTTCACACTTTGAGGATATATTTGCTAGTTAGGCTGACTCTTGTACTGCTTTTTCAATAAGCGGGAAATATACAAAAATTAATATTTTTTTTTTCAGGCAACTTTTAAAGGTTGGATGGATATTATGTATGCAGCAGTGGATGCTCGTGAGGTATGACACTAAAATGAAATTTTAGTTCTTTTCCCTTTCCTTCTTTCCTTTTCTATCCATAACCATTCATTTTTCAGCCTTACAATATCAGCAATACAAGCAGATGAATGCATAAAACTACACAATGAAACAATAATCCCTGGAGTACTAAATACCTGGAATTTAGACAAGAGAAAACTGGCCAAAATAGAGTGATACCACACTAAAACTTACTATATCAAGAATGCAGAGGGCAAGAGGCTGCAAGTTTTGGACAAGTCTGCTTTGGGAACAGAGTTCAGATCTTGGAGGGAATGTGTATGCATCTTTAGCAGTTATTTCTGGAGGTTTTCTTCCCTATATGTGATACCCTTACTATTTCTTTCCCATTTCCATGTTCTGTTTCTCACTCTCTCGCTAGTACAGTGTCTTTTAACTTTTCTATGTTTAAATTTATTTGCATTTTCCTTATTCATTCGAGCACTGTACTCTTCAGTGTATTGAATTAGCTGCTAATTAAAAAGCTTGTTCCTTGTAGGGCCGATCATAGTGAGCTGGATTTTTAAAATTGCTTCTTGTCTGAGATAGCATTCAAGGGGTTGGCAGTTCACCATTATGTTTAGTCTGAGCTGTTGTTCTATGTAGGAAATTCACAGAATCACTTCTGATTGGAACTGTTCCTTTATTACTAAAGAATTTGCTAGAGATGGATTGGGCTATATATCTCCGTATTTATCTTTACAAACAGTAAGAAGACAGAACAAAACAGTTCTACTTACACATCTAAATAATGGTTTAAATGAGTAGAAATAGATATTTTATTATAAATTGAAAATGATAAATTTGTGATTATCTGATTTTTACCGGTATTATTTTTCTGGTTTGACTTTTTATTTTTTTTTTAACAGATAGATGAACAGCCAAAGTTTGAAGCATTTTTAAGCATGTATATATATTTTGTGGTTTTCATTATTTTTGGATCTTTCTTCATGCTGAACCTCTTCATTGGAGTGGTTATCAGCAATTTCAACCAACAAAGGAAAAAGATAAGTACTACAAGAGCTAATTCAGGGTCTCTTGTAATCCAAATTTAATTGTGTGAATGTTAGTTTGACATTGTTATGGTTTTAAAGCAACTAAGTCCCATGCAGACACTCGGTCAGTGCCCTCACCCTTCCCTCCTCTGTGGCGGGATAGGGAGGAGAATCAAAAGAATGTCATGGGTTGACATAAGAACAGTTTAATAACTAAAATGTACTACTACTACTACTACTAATAATAATAATGAGGGGAATAGCAAGCAGAGAGAATATAAAATTAAAAGGGGAAAGGAAAAAAAAAAAAATAACCAGCAGTGATGCACAATACAGTTGCTCACCACCTACTGCCAACACCCAGCCTGACCTGAGCAGTGATTGGTCTCTTCCGTTTAACTCCTCCCAGTTTATATACTGGGCATAACGTGCTGTAGTGTAACTTACTTTTGTTTTTACATAAACTTGTTGCTGTTTATTTAGTTGACTGCTTAAACTTCGGATGAACAACAGTATTTTTTCCCATTACTTAGGTGGAAAAGATCTATTTTTGACTGAGGAACAGAAAAAGTACTACAATGCCCTAAAAAATCTTGGATCAAAGAAACCTCAAAAACCCATCCCAAGACCATTGGTGAGACCATCTTAAGTAGAATGAGATAGAAGATACAAATATGGTGACCATATTTGAACTCAGTAGCCAGGCACCTGGAAATAAACTTCATGTTAGAGCCCATCATCTTCCTCATTCAATCTAGTGTTTACATTTTACTTTCTATTTCTTAAATGTATCTAATGCAGCTTTTCTTTGTGGGTATTAATTAAAGAATTTCACAGCCTGCTTATCACCTATTCAAATGTACAAATTATTTATACAGGTTCATATTATTTATTTGATATTCATAACATGATCCTGGACACTTGAGTTGCATGATCTTGCTTCTGCAACTAGATTGAATTACTGCAAGTGAGACTAGATAGGGAGTAGTACATGCCCAATGGCTGTTATTTACTTTCAAATAATCTTATGCTTAATTTCACACAGGTTCTTAAATTTAATTCCAGGCCTGGGTTCACATAGTAACTATTCAGAGTTTTTCTTGATTATGACATTTTAATTCAAATTGCTTATCCTAAAATCTCTGCTTCAATAAGTAATTCTATTAAAAGAGCAATCACAATGTACTCTGAATGTTTTCCT
>NW_009936880.1:51222-67342 GCF_000696875.1 Nestor notabilis
AAATGTCATTGCATGATGCCTGAAAATACTTAGCCAAATACTGAGTGTTTTCTTTGAAGGTCTAAAGGAATTACCTAAAAATACTTGTAGGAGGTTATGGTTAAATTTATATTCTCTTAAATTCTCTTTCTAAGCATAAGTAAGTTACTGATTAATATTTGAATGTAGCCTGGGTCTTCAAGTAGCATTAAGCAGTTCTTCTCATTCTCTCTGCAGAATATGTTCCAAGGATTGCTGTTTGACATAGTATCGCACAAAGCGTTTGATATTACTGTTGCGGTTTTCATCTGTCTAAATATGGTCGTTATGATGGCAGAAAATAACCAGAACAACATCAAGAATGTTCTTAATAAAATCAACTTTTTTTTCGTGGCAGTATTTACTGCAGAATGTGCCATAAAAATACTAGCCTTAAGTCGTTACTTCTTCATGTGTGGCTGGAACATATTTGATTTAGCTGTTGTGATCCTTTCATTAATTAGTAAGTATTAATCATTATCAGATCAGGTAATGCGTCTTAGCAATACTAAGCCAAATTTCAGTATGAAGTAACCACTTATATGTATCTGATAAACATTCCAGATCCATTGTACTTTCTCAAACCATATGCTGAGTGATTCTTTCTAAAAGGGTTTATTGTTGTTTTTCCTTACATTTTTTGCAGAATACTAAAAGGTAAATACATAGTTTTAAACTTTTTATTTTTCTGTTTTAGTATGAAATTTATTGACTAATTAATCGAATAGGAATTTAATGAGTAACATATTTTCTAAGTTATTGTACTTAAATTTTTCTCTTGATGTTTTTATGAATTCAGGTTAAAAATACATTTGTATGAAAAATGGAAAAGATAGATCTTATTTTCCAGGACTTTCTTTTAAGAAAGCAGATCCTGAGGACTGATTCAGAAACCTCAGGAAAATTTAATTGTTCAGCACCACTCTAAATCTGGGCCACTATTGGTGACTGTGAAAGTCATTAAAACTGGCTTGGTTTTATTTTGCTTTTCAACTAAGTCTAAATGCTTATTGTTTCCCCTGCAAAGGGTCATATATAGCTTTAGTTTCTTGTACAGTTATGCCTCCTACCATGCTCAGGTTATGTCATAGAAAAAAGGATGGGAAAGAAACTGATCTGAGTTCTCTGCCTCATCCCTAAGCACAGTCCCCCTTTGTTATCCCATGCAATCCAGAAAAATTGCTTGGATGGCGCTTTGAGCAACCTGGTCTAGTGGAAGGTGTCCCTGCCCATGGCAGGTAGGTTGGAACTAGATGAGCTTTAAGGTTCCTTCCAACTCAAACACTTCTATGATTCTATGAAAATTCTGACTTCTTAAGTCCTAGGTTTGTAATTACTTACATTACTACTGCATAATTATTCTGATAGTAGGATCATAGAATGAGGTGTGATGGAGGATGAATACTGAAAGATAGTTTTCCTTTATTTTCTTCTTGCTTTTCTCTGATGTCATTCACGTACCAAGCATTAATGAAAGTCTCACATTTAGCATGAGGTTTAGTCCTCTAGAAGCAGCAGCACTCAGACAGCAGCTCAGAGACAAGCCCCATAGCTTCCAACATACGAGCTGAATGGATTTTAAAGGACTTTTTAGTACTTAAGCAATGCATAATTTTATCCCCTGAATTAGAAAAAATTGGGAAAATGCAGTCTCCAAACTATATGAAATCTTGATACCTCTTCAATATTTACACTTATTACAATTTGTCTTTCTTTTCTAAGCTCTTCTGTAAGCAATTGCAATATTGATGATGATGTTTTTGTTGAAAGTTTCATAATATGATCAATTTTATTTTCAACACCTAAAGCATAGCATATAACAAAATAGATGTAAATAGGAAATTTCACTGATAATGGCTTGACAATATTTTGTTTTCTTTTTCATTTCAAAGGTACTGGACTTTCTGAAGGCTTTCAGGCTTTCTTCTCTCCTACACTTTTGAGAATTTTTCGTTTGGCAAGAATTGTCCGAATTCTGAGATTAATTCGACAAGCTAGAGGAATTCGAGCTCTGCTTTTTGCCTTACTGATGTCTCTTCCTGCACTGTTCAACATTGGTCTTTTGCTTTTTCTGGTTATGTTCATTTATGCCATTGTGGGCATGACAAACTTTGCCTGTCTTGGCTGGGAAGGTGGGATTGATAACCTGTTCAACTTTCAAACCTTTGATAGTAGCATTCTCTGTCTCTTCCAAATTACAACATCAGCTGGCTGGGATGGTCTTCTGGCCCCTTTGTTAAAAGAATCTAATTCATGTGCTCCCAATTTAAATTTAACAAGTGAACAGAAAAAAAATTGCAAAAGTAAGGGATTTGGTATTTTTTATTTTGTAAGCTATGTCATTATATCATTTCTTATTGTTGTAAATATGTACATAGCTGTCATTTTAGAGAACTTCAATATTGCCACTGAAGAAAGCACAAATCTTCTTTGTGAGGATGACTTTGATATGTTTTATGAGACCTGGGGAAAATTTGATCCTCAGGCAACACAGTTTATTGAATATTCTGCTCTTTCAGACTTTGCAGATGCTCTGGCAGAACCCTTACGCATTCCAAAGCCTAATAAAATTCAGCTCATATCCATGGACCTTCCTCTAGTTAGTGGAGATAAGATCCACTGCTTGGATGTCTTGCTTGCTTTCTCTAAAAGGGTTTGGGGAGAATCTGGAGATTTGGGTGATCTTGAAACGCACATTGAAGAAAAATTTATGGCTGATGATCCAGCTAAAATTTCTTGCAACCCTATTACTACTACCCTTAAAAGGAAACAAGAGGAAGTATCAGCTCTTATTATTCAAAAGGCCTTCAGGAGGTATTTGGTGCAGTGTTCTTCTAAAAAGAAACCTTTCTTATACCATCATAAACACCACAACAGTGCTGTCTTTGAAGAAGGAACACGTGAGAAGGAAAGTATTACTGCAACAATGCTTAATGAAGATAATGGTAGGAAGCTAGATAAATCATGGACAAGATCTTCCATATCTCTCCCTTTATTTTATGATGGTACTGCTGAAACAGGTTGCCCCAGGTTGCAGCATTTTTGACTAAACCAGTATCAGTTATTTTCAGGTGGAGAAAATATTCAGATGGAGCGTAATACTTCAAATTTTGAATAATGCTGTCAGCCTTTAAGTATTGTGATTGCTCTATTTTGCAAATGCTCCTTGAAACAATTAAGATTTGGACAATTATGTCAAATATTAGAGGAAAATCAAACTATGGATTTTTTTTTTCTCAGCTACTGGAGTAGGTGAGTTAATTTTTACACCAGTTTTTTTTTTGTGTTACCTCATATTTGTGTGTTTACAGAAGTAATCTGTAAAAGATCTATTGTAGCTATAAAAACAACGTAGACATTGTTCTACGCAAGTCTGTAGAACAATGTGTATCTCTTTAGAGATAAAGCCTGGTTTGAAAAATTGGTTATTGTAGTAAAATAATTACTGCATTTTCTGTAAAAGAGCTCATTAAAGACACTTGAGTACAATCAGCCACTAATTTCTATGTTGCTTGGGACCACCTTCCTCCTAGTGCCTTTGGATGGATTTGTTTATTCATAAGATTTTTTGAGCTGTCTTTACATATGCACCTAAGTGAATTTAACATATCATCGTCAGGTGTCTGTGCTTAAAGATTGTGTGTTGTTTGTTCTTTGTATCATTTGGTGTATGAAAATTGTGATCATAATAGTTACCAAAATCAAAGGATGTTATGCAGGAAGTATTGTTTCAGAAAATCTTAAGAATTGCTGTACATACATTCCATCAGTATACTTCATCCAGATGTGATAGAAAGTATTACTCAGTAATCTGAAAAAGAGTTCATGGTATATCTTACAAGACAACATTTATTAAAGTTAGAGGAAATATTTATTACACTGGTTTTGGAAAAAAACCCCCATGTACGAACAATGTGTATTAATATTACCTATACTGTGTTTTTGCAGTTTAGGTTGGTCAGGTGAAGTGCCATGGTGGCCTCAGAACTAGTGAAATAGGTCTATTAGATTCTTCAATAAAGAGTTCAGATGCTTAACACATTTTTTGTCTTTTTTTGTAAGGGGTGTCTTCAGTTTCAGTGTCTTACAAGACATTATTAGAGGGGTAAAACAACAGTAGTACAATTTTTTAAAAATAGCTACCTGTAAGTATAAGAAAACTGTAAGTGATTTCTTTTTTACAGGGAATCGGAAAATAGCATTTTCAGGCAGCCAATAGCAGAAACAATAAGGCAACTACTCAACTTTTACTGTAATATTCCTTGTTAAATACTATTAAAATATGAGAGATATAGTAAAACCTAAGTTATCTGCAGGAAAAATAAAGTTACACGAAATCTGAGAGTTAAATAGGTCAACTACAATATGGTTTGAACTAGCATTATTACTTCCAGAATCAGCTTCTGTTCAGAAAAAGTTGATGAAAGTGTGCAGACCTCTTTGGATAACTTAGTAATTTGCACTCAGTGTCTGCAGCACAGGGCAGTGGGAGGCAGAGACACTTGGTGGGGCTCTTGAGACCTGCTTCTGCCCAGCTTGGATTTCTTTTGTGTCTATGCTGGATAGTGATGCTTTTGAGGTGAAACTGTTTATTCTGTTGGTTGCGAGCTGGAATGAGCCCACAGCTTTTGTTCAACGATAAAACACCATTAGATGGCAGCATTTACTATGTTTTAGAATACAACCGGTCTTCAGAGATGTCGAGAGATGTTCAGCCACCATGTAGGTATGAAATTGTATACAACTTAACATCTAGAGGAAGGCCAGAAGATGATCAGAGGGCTGGAGACAGGCTGAGAGAGATGGGGATGTTCAGTCTCAGGAGAGAAAGCTCTGGTGAGACATTAGAGCAGCTTCCAGTGCCTAATACGGCCAACAAGAAAGCTGGAGAAAAGCTTTTCACAAGGGCAGGTAGGGATAGGAAAAGCATGGACGGCTGTAAACTGAAAAAGGCTAGATTTAGATTAGATATTAGGAAGAAGTTCTTGCCTGTGGGAGTGGTGAGACACTGGCACTGGTTGCCCAGAGAAGCTGTGGCGGTCCCATCCCTGGCAGTGTTCAAAGCCAGGTTGGATGGGGCTTGGAGCAACCTGGTCTAATGGAAGGTGTCCCTGCCCGTGGCAGGGGGTTGGAACTAGATGATCTTTGAGGTCCCTTCCAACTCAAACCATTCTGTGAGTCCATGATTCTATGAAACAGTGTCATAACTCTGGTTTTCTGACCTGGGCTTTCAATCTAGCCCAGTTCTCAGTAGGTGCTTGTTTGCTGACTGTTCTGTTTTTTACATATGGCAGATTGACAGAGTTGTCCTGTAAAGGTTTTGTGGTATGCTTGGATCTTCCAGTGGGGTAGTTTCAAGTATGTCTTTATAGCACCATAGCAGGAAATCTTTGTTAGGAAAGAGATGAGTGATTTGCTCTTGCATATTGGAAAAGAAGGAAAGACTGGAAAAGCCATATGAGAGAATTTTAAATGCTAATAGTAATCTGTAACAAAATGCCTTCTTTTTCTTTTTTTACTTTTTTTTAAATTAATCTGACCTTTGCAATTTAAAATTATGTTGAGTGCAACAGCAGGAGCTATGCCCTGGTCCATAATTAGAAATATTTCAAAGGTGAACACTTTATTTCCATTGTAAGGGCAGGAATTTTAGACTAAATCATTCCTGGCATGAAAACATCCTTTGTGATTATTTTACCTCAGAAACATACAAAAGTACCTGGATTTACCACAATGCAAATTTAATAGTCTGACCAATTTTTTAGTATTGCTTAAGCATTAAAATAGCATTAGAACACTATTGCAGGGTTAAAAAGAGAATGGTGATATCCAGCTGTTGCAGCTTCTTCATGCTGGAATTGACTCAAAGCCCATTCAGCTGCTGAGGTAATGCACAGATTCTTTAAAAAGACTGTATATGGCGAGGAGTTAATAGCAATGAACAGGTGGGAGGTTTTGACAAGTCTGGTATCTGGAACTGTGAATTCCTCTAGGTAAAGCTGCCTGGACACGTGTGCCTCCTTAGCGGTGGAGGCCGAACTTCATCATCACATTTTCATTTATCACTTTCCTGCATAGAAATAGTTACCAACTGACCACTGGTAATTTAGCTTTTTCTCCTACTTCTGTGGTAGTCCTGTATCCCTGAGAACAGGCTCCGTAAAGGTTTTGTGGAAAATGCCTTTTACTTTCTGGAGCTCTTCAGTTGCTGCTAGCCTTACAATGTTCGCACTATCCATAGTGTTTCTTCAGGACACAAAGAGGCCCCATATGTTTTATTTGAAAAGAAATGTATCAGAAAAAGAATCTCATCATGGCATATTTTCCCTGAAACTACCAAAGGTCATTGTCCTCAACTAGTGTGTCATCTGTAATGTCACTTTCCAAAGCCAAATGTAAAAATTCTGTCTCAACTTGAGAAATCCCTGTAACTTATGTTATGCAAGAAGACGTGCCAAAATACGCTTGTCTAACTCATATTTAGGGTGAGTGTTCCCATAAGAATAGCACACTCAACAACTGTCTGTCCCTGGGAACCAAATGATGAGTCCTCTGTAACTTCATGTTAGATCATGTCAGATTTTTTTTTCTAAGAGTTTCTTCAGTACCCCCTCCATTATAAATATTTGGATGAAGAGATCAAGCGATTTCAGAGCTGAATGTGATGGCACAAGTTTAGGCTCTTGGCTCTGTCAATTCCAGAGAAAATATGTGAAGGCATCAACTTTGTAAATGGTTTTATTGATTTGCAGAGGTTTTGGAAGAGCAATAGAGATGTTTTGGCAACCCATCAAAAAAATATAGCTGTTTGGGCAAATCCACTGCAGTTATCTGCTTCATGGTTTCATTGAGCTAAGGCAAGACAGGCCAAGCTGATTTTTGTAATAGTCATTACCTTAATCACAGCTGCTAGAGTTCTGGACAGATTGAGGGCAATGCAGTTTCCTCTTCTCTCCAGGTTCCAGGGAAGATGGACTTACTCAGGAGCATTCAAAGGTTAGAGATTCATAGGTCAGACTTAAGACAACAGCCACCCAACCTTGCTACCCAAACATTGGGTAGAATTTGTCCCCAAAGATAAATCAAAGTAGTCACTAGAAAGATCAACTTTTATGTAAATTTTCTTTTATATATTCATACCCTTCTTGAAATGAAAAGAGTAGAACTGGAGACAGTATTTTAATAGTGGTCCTACTAGGCTACCTGTCCTAGCATTCTCTGCAGAATTTGTCAGCAAAGGTTTCACACTAGTACTTCAATTACCTACTTTTTGTGTGGGTCTGGCTGGAGTAATGACACAGACATAATGAGGCGAATAGAAAGTCACCCTTTTGTTCTTCACTTGATATGTTGATTGCTGCTGCTACTAGTGAAGCTTGTAACTGCTGCAGCCAGAAATCCATGTTTGTGTAATAAGAGACATTCTTCAATATGCGCACACAAAAGTACTTCCAGCTGCTGCTTCCCTCCTGCCTTCTGAACAGCATCTATAGAAAATTTCTCCCCCTTTTCAATGTAATTTTTAATACAAAATCTTTGTATTAAAATTAAAATTACTGTAAACAGTAATTTTTAATACAAATAGCAGCAACAATGCCCCATGACAGCACCTTTGGAGAACGGTACTCAGCTCTTACCTACATGTATGCAGTGCCCATCACACATTTCTCAGTCTCTCTGACATTTCATTCCATATAATACTTGTGCTTATGTCCATTATGTCCACCCTACTTATTTTCAGCTTCCTTGTTTTGTTTTGTTTTTTCCTGTTTTGTCTGCAGCTGTGCAAAAGGTAGAATATCTGATGTCAGTGAGAACATCAAATATAATGGGTAACAGTTAAGGTCTCTATTTTCCCCTGAGTATACAGCTCATCCCATAAGAAACAGTCCATAATCCAGATGGCAAACACCCAAAAAATCCAGATAGGAAAAAGAGAGTATTAATGTACAAGCATGGATAAAGTCAGTGTGAGTTCCACTTTCTTATACACCTGGGAATCTACCAACAAAATACAAAGTCATAGGAGAAATTTGATAATTCTGCTGTTTATGTGACTAGTTGGTATTTATTTGAGAATACTAAAACTATGTTTGCCCTGTATGTTCTTACCAGTTTACAGCCTGCTATTTCAGCCTGAAACATGATTAAACTGACAAATGCTTTAACATGTTTAAACTGATATTCTACATCAGCTGAATAGAGTATCAAACAAAGTAGAAGTTGGTTTTTAAAATCAAAATTTATCTCAGAGTTATTTTGTTTCATTATGTTTTGTTGTTTCAGTATGTGTATGGTGACATGGATAGATCTCCCTGACTGCCAGAAGACACTCTTGTTTGTTAAACTGATATTGCCTAACCTAGTTGGGCCCAGTTTCAGTCCAGGGCAAAATTATTTTCTTCCTGTGTGACTGCCTAATAAAACCCTGGAATGAAGAAAGGCTCAAAGGAGTTGGGCAGGGGTGACGACTGAGAAACTCAAGGAATAATGCAGGGTGTGACTGACCACAGGTGCTGCAAAGAAAGCCAATTTATCTCAAACAAAGGGAGGGTAGCCTTTGTTTTAGATAAACAGCCATCAACAGTTGAGTGGATCAGCAGATTATGTCAATAGTTGAGTACATCAGCTCTGTAACTGTTTCTTCTTGAATTCATTAAAAGAGAATGTCTCCTTGAGCTAGTGAGAACAGCATGGGGTGGGAGTGTGTGTATGGCTCGGCTCGGCTCGGCTCGGCTCGGCTCGGCTCAGCTCAGCTCAGCTGAGAGTCTAAAAACTGAGAATAATAGCTCAGTAAAGAATTTGAAGAGAGCAATGGACTTGATCTACTTCCACTCAGGGTACTTCTTCCTGGTCACTGGGGACACCCAACATCATGATGGTAAGCATATTATGGAGAGGGTAATGGAGATCAAGTTGATAGTGTGGTTGAGTTGTATGTTGTAATTGCTATATTTTGCTGAGTGTAATGTTATGTTTGTATTGTGATTTTTAGCATATTATGTACCACTCTGCTAAAGCAAAAATCCCATATAACATCAAATATCTTCAAATATGTGAATGTGATATTAACCACGTATACCTCTGCATATATCTGAAAGAATCTGAAAAATCTAGTCAGATAGTATTGGACTCTGCCAGCCTGGCATGGCTGTTCTTCTTTCTGCAATTGTTGAGAGTCATGAATATAAATAAGCACATATTTAGAGAAAAGGTGTTTTTTTTTCTTTGCTAAAGATGGGGCAATAGTAAAAGAAAAAAATACCATTTTAGAACCTATTCACTTAATGATTATAGAAACAACAACAACAGCCATCTTCATTTATGGTTATAAATTTTGTATGTTTCTCTATGTATACAGAAACAGGTATTTTAATTGCAGTGCAATTAAATTAACTTCATAATGTTTCATAGCATGCCATGAATAATATATAAGAAGTAAAGTGAAATCTGTCTCCATAATTCCTGATCTGATGATGCCAATTAGTGGATTTGAATACTACATCCAGCTGTAGTAAGGGAGAACACAATGGGCTTGATTGGCAGAGCCTTTCAATTCCAAGTGCCACATCATTGCCTTGCTTGTGTTTTAACAGTGCACACTGTCCAATGAGCCATTTCTCACAGGAAAATGCAGTGGTTAAAATCGGTCATTGTGGAAGCTACTTAAATACTGCCCATATTTCAGAGATTTAAGCAAAAAGGATCACTGTAAACGTCTGCGGAGTAATAAGCATTTTCTCACAAGACACTTTCTGGTTTTCTGAAGGTGCTTTAGTAAACCTGCTTCTCTACATAACTAAATATCATTCCTTCCTTCTTCTGAGGTTTTTGTCTTTCCATCTTTCTATGGTGTTGAAGAGCATGAAGATATTTACTAGGTTGATAATCCTGCTGGCCTTTTTCTGGTGTCAGGCCTACTAAATGCAAAGTTGAATTCCTAAGTCCTTTAACACCGTATAGAGAAAGTCCCTGGCTGGCCTCAGGCTTCAGGAAGAAAAGTAAATCCCCAGAAATCTTATAAGAAGATCTGCCCTTCCAAAACACTTAGCAGTTGGATGAATTGTAGTATGTGTACCCCAATTAATAAACAAAGACAGTCTTACGGTTGCCCAGTCTTGGAAGTGAAGAGTAGAAGCACGCTTACATGTTACCACAAATCCCAAAAGTTTTCATTTTTGTCTGCAATCAAACCCAGCTATTAATGCTTGCCTTCAGTTTTTGCTTAAATTTTAAGCCAAAGAGTGTTTATCAGCTGAACATCTCACGAACAAACTTTTCACATACCAAAATAATGGTTGCTACAAAGGATTTTTTTTTTGTATGTGTGGAAAATGTTGTGTTTTGCTACCCTACAAAGGAATCCCTACCCAATGCATCAGTTCTGGTATTATGAACTGTTGATTTTGCTTTCAAAGGAAGAGATCCTTTATGTTAAAAGCCTCTCTGAAAAAAGAATCCAAATCCTGTTTCAGTAACTGAGTAAGATGCTGTATGAAACTTGTAGATTAAAACAAGCACTTCCTTCTTTTTCCCTCTCACCTTTTCTTTTACCACCTTTTTTCCTTTCCAACATTAATTTCTTTATATTTTATGTGTTGCAAGAAGCTGCATGATAAAAACATTGTGGTTAAGATATGGGAATTTAACCAACCTCTAAAATCCTGGGCTCTGTGTTTCATGTCTGGTACCTAGAAAACCTTTGTATCCTTATAAGTGAGTAAGAATGAAAGTGCTTATAAAATAACATAAAAGCGTGGCCCCAGCTGGAGGACATATGGTTTGCTTGAGGAAAACCCACCAAATTTATGCATTTATGTGTGTAAATACACTTGTGTGTTTATGATACGTTACAATAGGCACTGACTACAGTAGGCAGATTGCTTGAATTTTCTCTTTTGGAGGTTAGTGAAGTTTAAATGTTGTAAGAAATATTAGAGTGACTAACACAGGTGAGACACTGACATTATTTCAGATTTTTACTTCCTCTGGCCTTTACATTATTCTGACACAAAAATACTTGTGGCTGGCAAAGCACAGATGTTTAGAACATAACACATTTCAATAGCAGGAAACCTTCCTATTGCGTGTCCCTATTTCCAGAAATTCTAAGCTCTAGTTTTAGCTTTAAAAGATGAGGGTGAGATGAGTGATGAAACAAATCCTAGATTTCCTTTTTTTTTTTTCATTCCATTTGTTGAATTTGATAGACTTTTAAAGCAAGCTGAGAGGCAATTTCAGACACTTCTCTTAGCATTGTCCAATTATGCATTGGCTGCAGCTCACTATATCTATCAAAGTGTCATAGATGCTTTCATGGAGGCAATATATTGCTTTTTCAGACCCAAGAGAGGGGAAAAATCAGGCACCCCAGCATCTTCTCCTTAAGTAGGTGTCAAGCAAATTAGCCCCATTACAATCCAGTATGCATTAGTCCATTAAAGAGCTGGAGGAAGATTCCTTTGTATAAAAGACCAAATGGTTTTACTGTACATTTACTGTATTAGTCATTTCCTGTTGTTCTTTAAAGTAAATTCTTGATACCTGATATTTAAAAGGTCTTAATTGCCAAATGAGCATAACTTAAAAAAAAGAAGTATTTCCATATATTTAAAAAGGTAATTAACTATTTTTTAATATTAAATTACTTTTGGCTCAAAGAACACAAAAATTTGTCAATTTACAAGTACTTATATAGTTATCCTCTGATTAATGTGGCTCCTTGTATGCAAAACTTCTCTTCCTTCCTCAAATAATTTCTGCTGCTGTTCCCAGGTGTAACAGTAGACCATGTAAAAGAGCAGGTATTTAGGTCCTCAGTCAGAGGACTTAGACACCCCTCCTAGAATGAACATACTCAATTCAAATTGGAAGGATTAGGGCTCTTCAACTGTCTTGAGATACTCAGTTGGAAAGACTTGTGGCAATTGAATGGATGCCCTGACCATGAAGCTTGCTTTTCGCACACTTCTTCTGTAACATAAGAAGTTTAAAGGCCAACTGAAAATGTACAAAAACTGGAAAAAAACCCCACTATATGCTCAGTTCCCTTCTACCACGGACTACAGGAGCCAATGAGGCCATCATCAGACAGAAAACCACAGAAGAACAGGCGGAGATGCTGAAGAAAGACCTCACGGAAACATGTAATAGACGCAGAATTACATTATCAAGATTACAAAGGAAAAACTGAAAATTCCTACAACAAACTGTTGAACATAACAGGCAGTGACAAGTTCCTCTGTTCCAGAGAATGCGGAAAGAATAAAGGATACAGGTCAAAGTGCAGAGGCTGGCAGAGTATTGTTCAGCTTAGATCTTCTTGTAAAACTATTTTGCACACAGAAGAGAACCTAATTTTCTAAGAAATATTTGATACTCTATTTTTTTTTCCAGCTATTCCAGTTTGATGAATAATGCAATCTCTAAATCACCATACTCTGACAAACAGAAGCTTTAGTCAATCATCTTATAATGTATTAAATAGCTTATTGACTTGTATATAGGCCCTTAAAGCTGCCTGGTCCGGAAAGCTATAGTTTATTCTTACCAGCTGACACCTTCATACCAGTGCATAATATCTTGAAATAACTAAAGTTGCCTCTGATTTACATCAGATAATCAGGTTTTTGTATTTTGCTTCTTCATAAAAATAATAGAGATATAATGGGTAAAAAAAGCTTCTCAAAGAGTAAATATTCAGTGTCTGATACAGCTAGGAAAATCTTGAGACCTACTTAATGCTGCTTGATGAAATAGTGCTAAGAATATTAATTTTCTAACTTGATCTACTTCACTACCCTTATTCTCTTAGTATTATTTTGATAGACCACTGAGGAGAGAGAAAAGTGCAATCCATAGTTTTCCATTTGAGTAGATGATAAGCAAATTTTCCTGATTGAAATGTGCATCGGACCATTTAAAGAACTGAAGATTACTGTATGTAACAGAATAATTTTAATACATACTTACAAAGAAAGTAATTTCCTGTTACTCTGTAATACCAATTATCCATTCAAGAGAGTCTGAATTTTACATCATCATGATTTTTTTTAATATAATTTCATTCTCTGATGAAAGGAAATGAGATTCCTTTATACTGGGTCTTTATTTTGACAAAAATGCCAATTAACTACTTTATACCATTTAGACTTCCCTATTATGTGAATCAGAAAATGGCTTCAGCTATTCTTTTAAAATAAAGCAGCAATGTAATATATTATAAAAGCTATTTTAATCTCTGTGCAGTAAAGGGCCTTTGTAAACCACTGAAAGCTCTCTGCAACATCATTTCCTTGGTTTCAGACTGGGCTACAAATCCCACGTATGCTAGTACTCATCCCATAAACAGCAGTTTAAGAGGGTTTCCCTTCTTGACCAGAAGCTCTCAGTCTCCACTGTTATTAGAGAAGTGTTATATAAAAAAAAAACCCCAACACTGAAAATATTCTTGTTTTGTGAAGTCACAGAAACATTGTACAGATGAACATAGCTCCTGAGCTGATAAACAATTAAGCATTTTGAGGGTTCATTTCCATACCATAATTTCATTGACAGAATAAAATCAGCAGCACATCCATGAAAAATTGGAAATGTTATTATATGAATCTCATCATCGTGATTTCTTTATGTGAAAGAGAAAGCATAAGATGAGTCATATGGTCCTTAATTTATCTGTTTAAAACCATATCAGTTAAGCTATTCTAACAACTGAAATTGTTATACTGAAACAGTACATAAAAAGATGTTGAAAATTTTTTTTTCTAGTCTGTGTTGTTTGTCATCTGATTGATGCATGTTTATGAAATTAAATGGGTCACAAAATGAAAATCCAAACTGTATCCTTAAAAGAAGATGATAGTAAAATGCAAAAGGAATTTACAGATAAGATTTTCAAATCATATCCAATTTCTCAGAAAGGACCAGAAATTAATCTTCAATAAATTTGGTGATGTTGGGGTATTCCAGAAATATATTAAAAAATGATTGTGCTTGTGCTCCTCATCCGTTTTCTTCCTGTTAAACCTGTCATTGTAGTTGTTATTGTGTCCCTGTTACTATAGCAATGAAATCTATGTAAAAACTGGATAGATACTGACTGATTGCTGCAACTGATACATAATTTTTCATGATCTACTTTCCACTCATTGTTTCTGAAATTGCTATAAAATAGCATAATTTATCATAACAGATAGGTATGTACATGCATGCCAATTACAACATCTTCAGAAATATACAGAAATAAGTTGGTGGTTATTTTTGAAAGAACTGAGAAATTATGTTATTTTGTCCTATTTTTAAGTAACCATTCCCTACCCCAAAGTTATTGCTATGCTGTAGAGTGTAAAAATGAAGAGCAATTTGAATCTCGCTTTAAGCTGACTGTTCAGCTTTGTTGTAGATTAAACTACTTTGCATTTAATGAATATTCTTCTTTTCTAATAGCAAACATACATCACACAGATATGTTTCACTTGTCTTTAAGTATTAATTTTTCCTAAGTTCAAATATCCATTAACATCAAATATTTACCTGCTTCCATTAAGCTATTTCTGTGTCATTTGCAGATGCAGATATTGCTCAGCTTTTTATAAATTTTCCCTCTGAACACCTTGATTTTTTTTTTTTTATTTTTTATTTTTTTCCCCCTTCTTTTATAGACTGTTTCCATGTATTTTCTTTACAAATGAGGAATGCTTTTTGGGTCCTCTTCTTCATTTAGCAAGGTTGAGAATTTGTCATGGCAGTATTTACATTTCCACTTTTTCAAATTTCTTTTAGCTTGAAATTTATTTCCCTCCATCTGCTCTCATTGACTTGAATTTGCTGAGCTGCTTAACTTTTCCTACTGATGGAGGAGAGGGGACTCAAACAGCCTTGCCATGAGTACAATGGGCAAAATAAGCATTTAATTTTGGATAGAGGAAGAAAAGTCAGTGCCAAAGGTGCCTCACCCTTCCCTGTCCAGCAGAGAACCTCTATTTTATCCCCACACATTTAAAAGGAGGTGGGAGATGTTTAAATTTCTTCTTATACTGAGGAGAGATTTCATCAGCACAGTCAATGGAGCCTAGACAGCTGCTTCTCTTCCCTTCAACTAAACGTGTATTGCAATTCAGCATTTCTACATCTTTTTTATGTATTTGCTGCCCTTTGTAGGCTACACAGGGAGTTGTGACCCAAAGCCTTCACAGCACAGTGATACAAGATGCCTGATTTCTCAAGCAATCTTTGGGGTGAAACTAGTTGACAGCTAGAACTGATTTAGTTATCTCTTTGTCACAAGTAGTCAATGGGCTTGTATATCTCGGTATGTGCAAGGAATATACCTTGAATGCAACCTGTAGAAGGAATTTCCCTTTGAAAACACCCTGGGATATTAATAAATGAGAGCTAAGTTTACCTCTAACTCAGTTGGGGCCAGAGCTGACAAGTAACTTACCCATCTTAAGGTTAGCACAGGACCAGGGAAAGTCTGAGATAAACATGAGATGCCATTCCTACATTCATAGATAACAATAATTCCTTCTTGCCTCTAGAAACTGTAGTTTATCTTTCCCTCAAAACAAGATAATAGCTAATATGGAAGAAGCCAAGACTAGCTGCTGTTTCAGGTCTGCTTTTTGTCTATAACTTTGGGTGAAATGCAAGTAAATTAGCACTGGAGATGGATACGAAAACTATCTACCTAACTGATGTTAGAGCAACTTGATAATGGCATTCGTAAAAGTGTTTAGAAGTTTAAGTCTCGTTGATTGCAATGTCATTCAGACACTGAAAATCCTATTGGGCATCCATATATTCAGGGGCACAAATGTATTTTAAAATCTACCCTTATTATTTGCCTATGTCTTCCATATGAGTGCAAGGTGTAGATTCTTATCCAAAGGAAATGAACTTTATCCATCTTCATGGATACCTATGCAAATCTGCAAACAGTTCAAACTTCATAAAATTAACGTTAATTGGTTTTAAAGTTATGTAAGACCTATGACAGATATCTTGCAGGGACAAGAGATAATATGAACTGAATTTGTGCCATGAAGTCCAGGAGTCATGTGACTGGTCTGAATATAGAATCATAGAACAGTTTGGGTTGGAA
>NW_009936881.1:0-331 GCF_000696875.1 Nestor notabilis
CTTCCTAGTAGGTCTCTTAACCAACTACCTCTGCTATTCTGGCCAAGCTTTTGTGTTAGAACCTGTAATTGTTTTATTTGCTTATGAATTGATTCCGAATGATCGGAAAGGTTCATGCAACACATGCCTTCAAACTCCTCACACCCATGTCCTTGAGCTAACAACAAAAGATCAATGGCAGCCCTATTTCGAAGTGTAGCATGTCTAATTGAACCTACACCTAAAGCAAGCTCAGAGATTAAGGATGAGGTTAAATTGTTTTGGTTTGCTACAAGACAAGAAAGTTTGTCAATATTTCCTAATGCTTTGGCTACTCCTACATGCAGGGAAA
>NW_009936881.1:616-2061 GCF_000696875.1 Nestor notabilis
TGTCATAGCCTTCATCATAGGGGCTTATATTTTGCATATTTGGATAATTCAACCATTTTCTCTTTCGTTTTTGCCCTAGAAGGTCGATGAGCAAATGTGTGGTCAATCCCCGAAGTTGTGGGGTCACGTTTTCTCCTCGAGGACTAAACCTAACTCAACTATTGTGTCCAGGGGTGGCCATGATATCAAGTTCCTCAGGGTCTGGCCCAGTGCGACTCAGGTGTTGAATTATTTTTTGAATATGGGTTGCATTTGTAACTGTCTTAAAGACACGTGGGTTATTAACATAATCTTTAAACACTCTCCAGGTTTGCACATCATTCATCCCTATTAGACATGTGTGAAAAGGATCTCCAGGGGTTGCTAAGGATAAACAAAAGGATGACTGGTTAGTCAACTTAGCATATGTCACCCAAAGATTCTGACGGGGTGTCATCTGCCAAGGCTCAAAGGCTGTATTCAAGGCTATGCAGATTATGATGACCGCTCCTCAGAGTGCTTCTGTAGGGTTGACTTGACCCATTTCGCTGGGACCCATCGTGGTCCGTTACCTGTGGAAACACAAGCATACCCTCGACCCCACGTTAATAGTTTCATAGGGCCCTCCCAATTTCCTTCTGGAGTTTTCACTAAGACTTTAATTTCCTCTGTAAATTCTGCCATCCCTGTAGACATTGCTTGCATGTGTGTTACTATGGGTGGGACAGAGGTGTTCCCTGGTAATCGTAAGAAGTTTAAGACATATTGTACCTTAGCTAATCTGTTCACCGGGGGCTCTCCCGACTCCCCCTTTTTCTGTTTTTGCAAATATAACTTTATGGTTTGATGCATTCTTCCACCAATGGCCAGACCCGTGGGAGAATGTTGAAGACCTGTCACATGTTGAATTCCCCATTGCTGAAAAAATCGTTGCACTGAGTGAGAAGGATATGCGGGACCATTGTCTGTTTTAGTTTGTTTTGGGATACCTAGGGTGGCAAATGTCTGACGGCAATGAGTTTGAACATGACGAGAGGCGTCTCCTCCCAGTGCTGTTATACATACTGCTTGTGAGAATGTGTCCACTGACACATGTACATATTTTTGCCTGCCAAATTCAGGAACGTGTGTAACGTCCATCTGCCATATCTGTAGTAAGTGCAGACCACGAGGGTTAACTGCAACTGTCGGCCCCTTCGCTAAGCGCTGACAGTCAGGGAACGCTTGAATAATTGCTTTGGCATCTGCCATAGTTAAATGAAGTTGTCGTCTGAGTACTTTTGCTGATTGATGAAAAAATTCATGTGATAATTTAGCCTGTTGCCATGTATTGGGAATGGGAGAGATGCTGACTGGTTGCGTCAAAAGATCTGCCTTGGCGTTACCCTCAGCACAAAATCCTGGTAAATTCGTGTGGCTGCGGTGGTGACAGATATAATATGGATGTGCCCGTTGTGTCAATAAAA
>NW_009936882.1:0-15496 GCF_000696875.1 Nestor notabilis
ATGACTGCTATAGCTGAACCCAGGACAAGTACCAATTGAAAATTTTGAATTATAATAGGTGTAAATATAGTACAAGCCATTGGATGGGTCATTGGTGATGTAAAAGAAAAAAATAATGGCAATTATGTCTGTTTATGTACAGACATAAGAGAAAAGCTTAATTGAATATTTCACATGAATCTACAGAGAAGCATATTTGCAAATGTGAAGAGATAAATCAAAAGCAATAGTTGAGAGCCTTTCAAATACCAATGACTAATAAATAAATTCTTTTGTATATAACTTGGAATTTCCTTGGTCTATGAGGATAAGTGAGCCACTTGAGGCGGGGGGGGAAGAAAGGAAATAATTTTGTTAACAGGTACACCTGAGGATGAACAAAGAAGAAATGATGGGTTTAAATTATTATGTTGATACATGCCACAAGAATTTCATAAAAATTTTGTTGAACACCTACAGAAGTACCTCTTGTTGTGATAGCAACATAGAAGAGACATGCATTTTTGAAAATAGTTATCAGCTGTCCAAAACACATAAGAGTGTGTTTTGCTGCTATACTGACTTAATTAACTTTGGCAAATGTTTACTCTTACACATAATTTGTTATTTTCAGTTTGAGTCACAAGACTGAGATATTACTAGGTTTTTAAATTCAAGTCTATATTTCCATTTTCCATTTCTTTTTGCTTTTCCAGTAATTATGAATACCTGTTAAATTAGTGAAAGAAGGTGTTTAGAATCTAATATCACATAGAAAATTGTTTTGTTATTTTTTAATGCATTTCTATTGTTGCTATTTCTGTTTTCTTATTGTTCTAATTATCTAGAAAATAATGAACTCAATCTAATTGTTTTTATATTTCCCCGATACTTTCCTAAATGCATAAGCAACAAAAATATGTCATGCTGTTTATCCACTACTACAACATAATAAATCCACTTACAGTCCTCTCAAAAGCCAGTGATTTTACCATTTGTGACAGTAATTGTTAGTCATTGACCGCTAATTTAATCTTAGTATTTCAGTGTGAGATGGTAGACTACAGACAACTGAGGAGCAATTTCTGGATCTCAATTATTTTTAGAGCTATTATTGAGCTGTCCAGCACTTCAAGTAATATTTAGGTAGTCAACTATGAAGCAATTTCCAGTGCTTATTCCCAGATTCTGTTTTAATGACAGACTTCAAAGTTTGTTTACTTTCAATTTATTTTCCATCTCCAGAAATTTTTTATTTTTTTTTCCCTCCACAAATGTTATCTGAGAATGTTGAGTATTAGTAGTAATAACTACTTGCAGTTGAACATTACAAAAAAACCCCAACAATATTTCTTCAACAAAGACTGAATTTATTTGTAGTTAGAAAGGAAATTAATAGTGTTAGTGGTTATACACTTCAAACACATTTGAAGACAAAATAAAAGTAAGTGAGAAAAAAAGATTTTAGTCTCTAGCAATATTTGTAGGTAACATTAAGTAATGCCTAATACATATTCCCATAAGTTTTGAAAGAGTCTTTAAGCCCTAAACCCCAAAACCAGGCAAAACTAAAAAGCAAACAAACAAGACTAACAACAAAATAAAAAAGAGAGGAAAAACCCTACAGTAATTCAACATATTAGCACAGTTTATTTTGGCAAGGAATAGGACTGTGTTTTCCTGGTGATGAATTAATAATCTTATTTGTTCAACTATAGAATTAGTGACCAGCTGACTTTGCTTAAGCTTTGGATACAAGATGTCACTGAAAGTTTTAACCCAGCTGCACATAACAGCTTGAGGCATAGAAAGGTAAGATTTTTAGACATGTCAGGGTCAAAGGCAAAAATAAAAGTTTAAAAGTTAGTATCTTAACTGCCATTTCTGCAGTATGAGAAGAAACTCTATTCCAGGCCGCTTATGAAGTGATAAAGGATAAAACTGGATTTGCACACAGAGAATTCAGCATGACTATGTCTTCTCATGCCCTTTTTCATGGTATGCAGTACTTGTGCCTTAAATATACCAATAATTTAAAAAGTTGTTGTAATTTTTGTTTTTAATGTGTCCTCTGGAATGCAACTTGATGGAACTTTAATGCCTTTTACTACTGAAGTCAGTAGTCTATTAGTGTACTTTAGCTGTAAAAGGACACTCACACTACCCTGTCCTTTGCTTCTAAGCATCTTTCATTGTAAAGTTCATTCTTTTTTCAATAAGTTATTTTCTCCACTGCAAGCTGATATCAGTGTTGTATTTTTATCTGTAATTATTTCAGTCCTGACACAAAGTTTACCTTGGTCTTCCTGCTAGCCTTGATTTCAAACATTTTAAGAAGCCCTGGACAATTTGAAACTGCTTCCAACTCTGAGTATTGCATTTTATAAAGTACTAGATGGGTTCCCCAGTTGATATCAGCTAAAATTAGTGTGTTTAAAATGGCCAGTTAAACCTATCAGCTATTAACACAAATATTCCTGTGCCACTCAAAGTACAAATATGTTTTAACTATTCTTGCAATAATGATTTCTTAGTCTTTATAAAAGAAAGTAACTTCACAGGATATCAAGTTTCATCAATTATTTTTATGAAGGTGTCTATCATGTTTTTAGGAGAATATAACTGACCAATATGAATATTTTAAATAAATGTATAGTAATATATGACATATAGCAATGTCTATGCTGTAATGATTATAACTTACTTACATTGTTTCTCAAAAAATATCTCTTCCCCTGAAAATTCCTCTCCAGGCAAAGACAAATCACAGAAAACCAAGTTAAAAATTTTAGAACTTACAGCAAATTAAAATAGATAATTTTGATCTATAACTGTAATGCAGTTTTAACTATAAAGATCATTGCCATGCCTATACATT
Organism: Nestor notabilis; assembly: GCF_000696875.1. Lineage (NCBI taxonomy): Eukaryota > Metazoa > Chordata > Aves > Psittaciformes > Psittacidae > Nestor > Nestor notabilis. Next base: position 2,858 of record NW_009936882.1, read on the forward strand.
TGACCTGAATATTAAAACAAACAATTATGAAAATTCCACTTCATAACACATTTCAGATAGTCCACATACAGTGTATTAGACTTTCTTGGTATACTTTTTCATATAGTGTATTTATACTTTTTTACAGTACTTGAATGTAGGCGTCTCATTTGAGCTCTTTGACAGAAACAGAATAGAAGAGGGAGCTGAAATAGCTGGAGGATAGTCAATAGGTAAAAGGAAAGAAGGTATGCAATTTCATAAAATGTCATGTAAATATAGAAATGGCTAGACAGAAGGAGATAGTACAGACAAAAAAGTATCCATTACTAAGAAATACTCCCACTTTCCTCTATTCCTTGTTTTTCCCTCATCTATTTTTCTTTGTCACCCCTCACTCAGCTTCCATGTTTATTGCTGTATTCTCTGCTGCTGTATCCCATTCATATTTTTCCATTACCTTATCCTCTGTCTCTCCTTACTTCTCTCCTATTTTCCCCTAAACTCATCAACTACTTCATTATTTTAGCTGGCATTTCAACAGCTACTCTTTTCACTCTCAAGATTACCTTAGAATCCACTACCACTTTGTTCCTCACCCCTGCTATCAAACCTTCTGTATTCCATTTACTTTCTGAAATTCTAGATGTTGGATTCTGGAAACTAGCATCAAATAGCTTTAAATTCCATCTTTTAACAGGGACTTATTTCTGTGTTTTCTTAGCTGTGTTATGCTTATTTGGTAAAACATAGAATAGTTAGCAAATACAGTAATCTGAACACTAGAAATTAGATATTTACCTCATATAAAGTATGGAATCCTGATGGACACCAAGTTGAACATAAGACAACAATGCACACTTGCAACAAAAAAGCTAAGGTTCTCCTAGGGTACATTAAGAAGAGTGTTGCCAGTAGGTCAAGGAAAGCAGTCCTTCCTCCCTGTCCAGCACTGGTGAGGCACCTAGTTCTGCACTCACCTGTACAAGAGAGATACGGAGAAACTGGACACAGCACAGCAAAGGGCCGTGAACATGATTAAGGGACTGGAGCATCTCTCCAGTGAGGAAAGTCAGAGAGAACTGGCACTGCTCAGGCTGGAGAAGAGAAGGCTCAGTGGATTCTTATCAATGTGTGTAAATACTGGAAGGGAGAGTGAAGGAAAATGGAGGCAGGATCTTTTCGGTGAAGACCAGTGACAAGACAAGAAGCAACAGGCACAAACTGAAACAGAGGAGGTTCCGTCTGAACATCAGGAAACACTTTTTCATTGTGAGGGTAACTGTGCCCTGGCACACGTTGCCCAGAGAGGTTATGAAGTCTTATTCCTTGGAGATATTCAAAAGCTGTCTGGACACAGCCCTGGACAACCTGCTCTGGGGGCTCTGCTTGAACAAGTAGGGTTAGATCGGTTGAAAGGGAACCTCCAGAGGTCCTTTTCACCCTCAACTATTCTGTAAACCTATGATATAGCAGAGGGTGAAAAAAAACCCAGACAACACAGAATTTTTGATGGCAGATTTGGTTCCTGTTAATTCCTATATATGTGCATAATATCTAGATGTGATTATTGCAAGTGATTATACTAGAAATTAAGTCACTCTTTCAAACTAAAGGAAGAGACCAGATGCATAAGGATGAAGGCTGGTGATGCAAAGATGAGAATATTACGTAGCATGAAGCGTAACTCTATATTTGCTTAGCAGCATAGCTTATTACAGATTTATCATTGAGAGCACAGATTCTCTGTTCCCCAACTCCCATATGGGTATGAAGTCTACATCGAGGTCTCCATTTCAATATTCATTGTGTATATTAATGGGGCGGACTCCTGTTCTTTGAGAACTTTTTTTCTCCTATGGTTTTCATGCTCATCAGACAATGGAGGTCACAAGAATCAGATTTTTTTTTTTACAAATGAGGCACCAACTTTCCTCAGAAGTGCATGTGGAATCAATCACTTGTTCTGTAGGTGGGTGTGTGAGGGTCAACACTGTCTAAAGTATTGAGCCATTCAAGAAGTCACTTGCCATGATGTTCTTGGGCAGACCGAACATCCTGGAAAGAAGTTCTCATGGGCTATTTTGATACCAATGGGTTCCTTTGGAGAAGTCTTGTCAGAAAATTTTGAACAAATTTTAATTCCTATAGGCACTGGGGTTATGTTGTTGGTATATATAGGGGTTCTTTATCGCTTGGGTGGAACCCAAGACATGAGCTTGGACCCAAGAGAGACTAAGCAATCAAACTCAAACAAAAAAAAACTTCAGAAAAATATATTTCATATTAGTTTAGAGAAAATTGGTTAACAATAATAATGACTATAAAGCTCATTTAAATAAGTGTAACATAAGGAAAAGTATCTTAATGAGAATTTTAAATTGTTCTAAAAACATTGTAAAAATGTAAAGACACTAATAAAAGAAATGCATAGATCGTTAAGGATTTTTATATTTATTTTCCCCCCAGACTTCAGATAAGAGCAAGGGTCTCATTGCAGCCACAGCGGTGAACATGAAATCAGCATTAACAAATTTATTATTAACTAATTGATACAAGCTGTGCTGTTACAAATACGACATACAGATGCACTTTATACAAAGTAAATTGTTCTTGACTTTGGTCTATTAAAAATTCTACTTACATGTTTGCTGCTTTGTTTTTATTTAGTAACCTGTCTGACCTTCATCTATAACCAGTTCTTACTCTGAGGGTGAAAACTTTCCTCCTTTTCTGGTTTTTGTCCTGGGACAATATGGGACAAGGGACAATTTCCTTAGATTTTTCTTCCCTTGACATTCTGCCCGTAACTTACTGTCCTGGGTTCAGCTACAACAGTCATTTTTTCTCCTTCTTAGTAGCTGGTGCAGGGCTGTGGTTTTGACTTTCAGTCTGGGAACAACGCTGATAACACCGATGTTTTTAGTTGTTGCTAAGTAATGTTTACTCTGACCAAGGACTTTCTCAGTCTCATGCTCTGCCAGGGAGGAGGGGAAGCCAGGAGGAAGCAGAGACAGGACACCTGACCCAAACTGGCCAAAGGGGTATTCCATACCACAGCATGTCATGCCCAGTATAGAAACTGGGGGGAGTTACCCGGAAGGCCCAGATCGCTGCTTGGGTCGGGCTGGGTGTTGCTCAATGAGTGGTGAGCGGTTGTGTCCTCTCCCCTTGTTATTCCTCTTATCATTATTATTGGTAGCAGTAGTGGTTTGTATTATACCTTAGTTACTGGAGAGCTGTTATCTCAACTCGTGGGAGTTACATTCCTCCGACTCTCCTCCCCATCCCTCCGGGAGTGGGAGGACGAAGGAAGTGGGAGGGAGTGAGCGAGTGGCTGCGTGGTTCCAACTTGCCGGCTGGGCTTGAACCACAACACTTATCAAACTTTCTAAGTCTGCAGAAAGGCCGTCAAGAGGTTTTTTGTTTGTTTAGTATTATCACATTTCATCTAGCATTCTTTGTATCTATTTTCTACTTTTTTCTGTAGGGTATGCTTAGTCTTCTGTGGTGAGTTGACCTTGGCTGACTGTCAGGTGCACACCAAGCTGCTCTGTCATTCACTTTCCTCAATAGAAGAGGGGGAGAGAGGATAACAAAAAGCTTGTTGATAGAGATAAGGATAGGGAGATCACTCACAAATTATCATCATGGGCATCAGAGACTAATTAAGGAAATTAATTTATTGTCATTTAATAACAAAGTAGGATAGTGAGAAATAAAAACAAAACTAAAACCATTTTACCACCACTACCTTCTTCCCAGGCTCAACTTTACTCCCAACTCTTCTACCCCCTCCTCCCAAGCCATGCAGAGGGGTGTGGAAATGGGGGGTTATAGCTAGGTCATAACAGTTTTTACTACTCCTTCCTCCTCATGCTCTTCCCCTGCTCCAACATAGTGTTCCCCCCTCCAGAAAACAGTCCTCCACAAAGTTCTCCAATGTGAATCCATCCCACAGCCTGCGGTCCTTCAGACTGCTGGAGCATGAGTGCCCTCTGAGGGCCACAGGTCTTGCCAGGAACCTGCTCTAGCAGAGGATCTCCATTGAGTCATAACTTCCCTCAAGCACACCCACCTGCTCCAGCATGGAATCCTTACAGACTGTAGGGTAAATACTATTCCACTGTAGACCTCCATGGGCTGCAGGCTCCACCTGTGTCACCATAGTCTTCACCCCAGGCTGCAGGGTGTGTCTGCGGTGGTATCTGGAGCACCTCCTCTCCCTCCTAATCAACACTGATCTTGTTGATTCTCTCACTCTTCTCTACCAGCTGCAACAGCACAGCATTTTTTTATCCCTTCTTAAGTATGTTTTCAGAGAGGTGCTACCACCGTCACTGATTGGCTCAGCTTTGGCCAGTAGCTGGTCCATCTTGGAGCCAGCTAATACTGGTTCTATCTGACTTGGGGGCAGCTGCTGGTGTCCCCACCTGCAGCCTCTGTCTACCAAGACCTTGCCTAGTAAACCTACATTTTACACAGGACAGCATCTATCATAATATTTTGATCTATAACGCAAATTCATAGGTTTTGTTAGAAGATTTCAACAGGAGTATTTGTAGATGTAGTATGGCTTTCATTGATTTTTCTCAGTGCAAGAAGGCTTGATAAAACGTTTGTTATCTTTGTGATATTATGTCATTATCTTACCCAGAAATCTCTGCAAAATTGATGGAGAGAGGTGAATGAATGCGAGATTTATATTTGATATATGAATTATATACGTATATTCATATGTAGAGTTTCTGGTAACTGTTGTGATGCTTACCTCTCTGAAGTTTCGACTACACATGGAGATGAGCTATGCTGGTTAACGCAGTGCTAAGAACGTTCTCAACTGCAGCTTAAATAGTTTTGTAAAGATAAATAGTAACTGGAAATGTTCAAATTTAGAGCAGTAGCTGGTAATTTTCTCACTTACAATTGGAGGTATGTGAATTATAAAAGGAAAAGACGTTAACAAACATCTTTTTCAATTTCATAATGAAGTTTGCTCTCTATGCACAGTCTATTACTTGCCATATGTGAAAAATAATAGCAGAAGAGAAAGCAGTTTTTACTTTGCCCTGTTTCTTTCTGAAACAAGATTCTCAAGTTTGGTACCCTCTTTATGCAAGACAAATAGATTTTTTTTTTTTCCTGTCTGTGTGTAGAGCACAGTGAAAATCTATAATGGGAGAAAGGAAAAAAAAAAATCTTTTCAACTTTGATCCTGCAACAAGAGCTTCTGTAGTTGAATTATTCTAACTGGATTTTCAGAGTAAGTTTTCAAACACTTGCTTATTATGTGTATGAGATATAGTGCAACTTGTCTATGGTTTTACCTGCGGCCTCTAGGATGTGTTAATAAAACCGAAAATAATATATGATTTGTGATTAATAAATTTGGGTTCTAGAACATTAATAGCATGTGAGTTTTTAAAGAATGGTTTCCACAATCTGAGGTATTATTTTGCTGAGTGTTTTTTCCTCGGATATGTAAGTATATTTTCTTTTTTTTTCTTCCCTTTCCCCACTTTTAGAAAATACACATATTTTATTTCAAAGAGCAAAAAATGTCACAAATAATTCACACACTTTGGAGTAATAAATTAGTGACCACATTTAATTTGGGAATTTTAAAAAAATTACCTTTTCAAAATATACTTATTTTGTGCTTAACTAGATTTTCAGGCATTTGGCAAAGATTGATACTTTGTACATTTATTTTCTTAACGTTAAATCTTTGACCTTGCATGAATTTTCTGAAATTGTTTTATAATATTTATATTTTGAAAGAGTAAATTAAGTGATGTGATGAAAGGCTAGCAAACTGTCTGCAGCTTACAGCCCTTCAAATATTAATAACCTGGTGTTTTGTCAGTCCTTAGTAAGTAGTGAAAAATACTGACAGGAAAAGGCGTCAATACTTTAGGGGAGTGGTAAGTTCATAGTTTTATCATTTCTTATGAACAGCTTGTTTACAATATATCCTTGTTCATCTTTCAAGCATAAAGAGTAGATAGACAAGTAATTTTTGGACTCCAGTGCAGATAATAAAGGTATGAATACCAAGCAGCAACCAAATCTCTTTTGAAACTAGTTTTACCATTCAACTTAGTGTTCTTCATGCTTCAATGGCATTTAACAAGAACAGACTGTCAAAATATTGTGTGTGATGTTGTAACTCAGACTCTTGGTGTGCTGAGTTTTTGCAATGGTGAATACATTGCTCTCAAAAAAAAACCCCACATTAAATGCATCGGAGATTCCTTCTTTCTTTGTTCATAAGAGCAGGAATTTCTGTAACAGCCAACCAATTTCATTATATAATAGAAATGCAAGGTGAGAGAGAAAAAGACTTTTACAAGGTATAAAACCAGACCATTATTTGATGTGGTGTCATTAGTGTAGTTCCACTGATATTATTTAGGCAACTCTTAATTTCTGCCACTAAGAATCTGAAGCACCTAAGTTGCTCCTGCAAGCACTTTCTCGATCATTTATGTACAAATTATTTGCTTGGCTTTAAAACTCATTTTAAGGGTAGAACAGTGAAAACAGGTTAGTTGTCTGGATTTACAGCTTTACAGTTTGGGTTTTTTGTTTTTTGATGATAGTCTAACATAAAATTTTTTCCTCCCTGGACAGTTTATAGGACTAGAATTTAAATTGTACTTATACATGGATATTATTAACTTAGAAACCTGATTAATTAGGTGACTTCCAAGACCATATAACAGTTTATGTTTGTTTTAAATGGGATGATATTTACTGTTAGCATTACTTATAATTATTCTGTAAATGTATACTACAGTAGCATAGAGTATCACGAAACATACTTGTTATGCCACATGAAGTCAAATAATAATGATATTGCCTTCTTTAAAAAAAAAAAAAAAAAAACCAAGAAATTTACTCTAAAATTATCTCCAGCACTTACGCATAATTATTCTAGTAACAGCAATATAGAAAGGAAGAGTAATTGTCAGTGTTCCTTATTTTTCAGTGTGGGAAGAACTCAACACCAATGCTCTATTACTTTTTAACTTTGACAAAGGACACAGAAAAATCATGAAGCATAGCTAGTTCAAGTCATAACCCATACCCGTACAAGACAGTTACACTTTCATAAGGTATTTACTCTCCTTTTCTATTCTGGTCTTACTTTTTAATGACTAAGACCATATTTATTTGATCCATATGTATTTTTTGCAGATTTGAAAAATTACCCCGGAATTAATATGCAACCCAAAATCTATTGTTAAAACAATTTCAGAGATTAGTATTGTCTTTAAATAAATTAATACAACTGTTGTCTTTAAATAAATTGATGAATAATTTAATAAGAAAAAAAGCTGTAGGACATGTATTTCAAAGCACTGAGATTCTGAATTCTTTCACTGAAATAATTCTTGCTATAGCAGATTTCTTTCCCATACTCTGCATATTATCTTATGTTGTCTTCTAAAATGTGTAGTTCGTATTGTTTTCATGTTAGGTCAATAGTAGTGGCTCAGAAAAAATTAATTTTTAGTTTTGGGGGGTTTTCGTGACAAAATGAAGGAACCTCCACCATGTTAAAATTTTAATTATAAGTAATTCTATACTCAATAGTACAAAAGTAGATGTGGGAAGTAATTTTAGATATTGATAAATGACCTCCATGGTGACAGATTCTTTATTACTTTCTTTCCTTGCAAAAGGAAGGCAAAGATTCTTCATTCATTTTTCATAGAAGTAGATCTCTGATGCAGTAGTTGGCGAAACTAAAATCTGATCTGAGCATGTAATGTGACCTAAGTACCAGATGAGAATTTGACAAATATTCCTGTATGGGGAGGGAGGTAGGGAGGAAGGGACGAAAGGAGGAAAGGAAATTTAGATTTGCCATGACTTCACAGCTGTGGTAATATATATAGTTGTAATATAGTTTACACAGGATAATGGTGTTCTTTTATTAATATCTCAGACAATCATGTAACAGGTTCATAGGGAAAGTAACATTTTCTAAGATCAGATGATGAAATAAGAAGAAAAAACAAAAACAAAAAATAATTTAACTTCCCAACAAGTTTAAGAAGTGTTTGTATACTCAAAAGCATCTCTATTAACAACCGTTAATAACAGATTCAACTTAAATCAAGTCTTGCATTCTTTAAATAAATATTTAATTTGCCATCTAGGAACTTAATCAAGCTTTTACATACCTGAAGTAGAAAACATTTTTAATCAGCAGTTATTGATAGTGAAGTGTTTACACTTAGTAAGAAATAAAAATTGTGCACAATTTAATATAAACCAGTGCACAATTCTGCAACAATTTTGTGATCTTCCAACCTAAGAAATACTAGGATAATACATGGTTATTTTATTAGGAATGCAAAAATACACAGGATTTGTTACTGCTGATCACAGTTTGTGAAGGATTTGGTTTAATTTTTAGCTCAGAAATACCTAAGACAGCTTTGTTATGTTTTTCAAAATTTCCGTTTTAGGTTTCATCCCAAAGGAGTCAGATAAAAGGATGATTGAGGAAAAAAAGTTGTGAATGGAAAAATATATGACAACTATTTTCTTTTTCAAAAAGGTAAATACAAAACAAAAATGCAGTACTGTCAGAATACAGAGCATTTTGATGTTTTGTTGTGAGAGAGAAAGGAAAGGAGAGGGAGAAGGGAGAAGAGGGAGGATTGAAATGGAAAAGGAGAAGATTAATATTTCCTAGCTGTTTTGGCCAAAAGCCCTTAGAGTTTCAGGAGGAGTATCTGTGGTAACAAGATGTTAAGGTGATTACCATAGATATATCCTTGGAAAAGAATTCTAGGACACTTATATTTTTGTCTGATGTTGTGTAATTTTCATCAGTGAAGGATTATAACTGGTAACTGATTATAAGTGATCACTAATGTAAGGAAAAAAAAATGCTAAACACCCCCAACTCTCTCAGTCTACATAGGAGAGGTGCTCCAGCCCTCTGATCATCTCTGCGACCCTCATCTTCTCAATTTCTTTTTATCATGTACATGTCAGTGCCTTGCAGATCAGGACACTGAGTACTAACCTTTTCTCTGAAGTTCTTTAAAATGGTTCAAAAGAATTGCAAAGTTGGAATTATGTCTAGACTTTATTGAATTGTGTCTAATTATACATGGTAATAATATGCTTCCATATGCAACGATTGCAGAAAGCATAAACTTTGCAGAAAGCTAGTGATATTTTATGTTAGTTTTACAGTCATAAACAACATATTTCTTCATGATCTGATGTAACCGTACTTCCAATTAGAAATATAGGAACTTCATGCATACAGCAGATATGAGGTTATTGCAAGCAGGCATCTAAATATACCACTGGATATTTAATTCCCTTGTTACCAAAGCTTTTACACACTTCAATGTGCAAATCCATGAGAAAGCCAGTATATGAACTCCTACACTTCTGTCCTGGGTTCAGCTACAACAGTCATTTTTTTCTCCTTCTTAGTAGCTGGTGCAGGGCTGTGCTTTTGACTTTCAGTCTGGGAACAACACTGATAACAGCAATGGTTTTAGTTGTTGCTAAGTAATGTTTACTCTGACCAAGGATTTTCTCAGTCTCATGCTCTGCCAGGGAGGAGGGGAAGCCAGGAGGAAGCAGAGACAGGACACCTGACCCAAACTAGCCAAAGGGGTATTCCATAGCACAGTACGTCATGCCCAGTAGAGAAACTGAGGAGAGTTACCTGGAAGACCCAGATCGCTGCTCAGGTTGGGTTGGATATTGGTTGGAGGGTGGTGATCAATTGTATCCTCTCCCTTTGTTATTTCCCTTATCATTATTATTATTATTATTATTGGTAGCAGTAATGGTTTTGTATTATACCTTAGTCACTGGACTGCTGTTATCTCAACCTGTGGGAGTTACGTTCTTTTGATTCTCCTTCCCATCCCTTCGGGAGCGGGGGGAGGAAGCGGGGTGGAGAGTGAGCGAGTGGCTGCGTGGTTCTGAGTTACCGGCTGGGCTTAAATCAAGACAGCTTCCAAATAAATTCTTTGAAGAAGGGGAAGACATGATTTGGTATATCCCTTCAACTCAAAATTGCACTAAAATCTACCATTATGTTTTTCCTGGTTTTTGTTCAGGCTTATTTAACAGGTTATTAAACCCAAAATCTGTACTTTAAGAAAGGCCATGCTCATCTGGATTCATTTTATTGCCAAATAAGTCACTGTATGTCCAGAATTATATTAATCTGAATAATACTAGTCCAAATCTACTTGGGGAATGGAAAGAGTATTCTGTTCTTTTCTGTTGATGATGATTCAGTGGAGAACTGAGAAAGGGTAAATACAGCAAAGTTTAATAGTAAACTTAATTTGCGACTGACAGTCTCATGCTATATCAAATGCATAGAAGGGAGTATTCAGCAGTAACCCATAATGCTAACAGCAAACTGAGTCATTAAAAATATATTTATGAGATATTCTACTTTCAAGAGGTTTTTAAAACAGGCAAGTACCGCATCTGTTGCCATGCATGGGCTCATTAAGCTGATACAAGTTTTTAACTATCCTAACTTTAGATACATTACCTTAATTATGGATCAAATTAGCGTTTTATAGCACTATATATGAGTAGTACTGCAACATATTTGGGAAGCAGTGTGGGAAAAATCATAGTATCTCCAGTTGACTGATCTCATAAAAGATTCCTATCTAAAGGTGGAAATTCACATTTAAATTCATAGACACCAATCCCCAATTTTGAATTTTTTCAGATCTCATATTTTGTTCTAACCTGCTCTAACACCTAGAGACACTTTGAAAGCTATGAGTGCTCTTAATATAAAGAACAAAAAAATCAGGGTTTCATCAGGTCAAGTTTTTGAAACATCTGTTTAAAAAAATAAATAAAAAATCCAGCTTTAAAGTATTTTTTTTCATTAATCCTGAAGCTCCATCAGGACTCAATTTAGTCATAGGCAAAGAGGCACCGAACTCCTGAATCTGCTTGAAGAAAATTTATCTCAACAAAAGGTACTTTGTAAGGTGGTTTATAATAGAGGAAAAATTGTTTGTATATGGTCTGTTAAAAAGGGGAGAAAGGCAAGTATATGGTTGTACTCATGTATGTTTGATCAATATAAGTAGAATTCTACAGACTTCATAGGAAAAAGATGGATTCTTTTTTACTGAAGAAGCCTCACAGAACTCAATCATGAATTCTGCAAATTATAGGTTCTGGTTTTTGCTTCTTGACTACAAGAAAAATTTTACCTTTGTATCTCGCACAGGTCTAGCTGCAGCCTCTTCATGCCAATGCCCATGACTTTTGACCCTGAATCTGTAGTAAAAATATAATGATTGTTAAGTGAGGAAAGAAGTATTAGTAAAAAATGACCACTCCTTACCACCACTTTAGAGTTCAGCCCGAGTAATTTAAGATAGCGCACATGCATCATAATCAAATATTGGTTTGTATGTCCTTAGCAAATGTTAACCTCTGTGTAATTTCCTGCAAAGAATAAAACTCTACACAAGTCTACACAAGGCTTCCATCTCATTCAGCTGAAGTAGGGTTCTTTTTTTTTTTTTTTTTTTGCACTTTTTTCTTTGAGCAACCTGTTGCAGTGCCTCATCACCCTCACAGTAAAGAACTTCTCCCCGTTTAAGTTTAAACCCATTACCCTTTGTCATATTGTTACAAGGTGTCTGGATTGCTCTACAATTTTGTCTGCCTTTTGCAGAAATAAAAAGTATTAATACTAAGTCTAATTCCATTTATTTGTCAAATGCATGAATGACTATGATGATTATATGAAATTTAACCTAAGTAGTATGACAGAGACAGACAATTAGTAAATTCATGATTCAAACCTCATTGAGGGGAGTTTCCAGACTTCCATGCTTTTCTGCATTCACTATCTCTCCTGCAAAGTTAAACTGCTACATGTTAAAAGCAGTGACTTTCATTTTTTCCCATGTAACAATGCTTAATTTTTTATGCTTTAATTTGATTAAATTTTCAAAGCCTATTTCAAGCCAATACTTCCTGTTGGTTCTGTGCTGTATATGACAGAGTTTCATAGGTGGCCATTAAACTAAGAATTAACAATGAAATCTAACAATTTAAGTGACTAATAGAACAAAAGCCAAAAATGTAATCTGATACCTGAGAGACACAAGCAGAATTTATATTTCTGTTCTCAAAATGGTAACCTTAAAAAACTCTACTTACCTATGTGCTTATATTCTATTTCATCTTATGTTCAGAGCTCCCATGACAAATCATAGAATTATAGAATGGTTTGGGTTGAAGGGACTTTTAAGGTCATCTAGTCCAATCCCCCTGAAATGAGCAAGAACATCTGCAACTAGATCAGGTTGCTCAAAGCCCCATCCAGCCTGACCTTAAATATTTCAGGGGACAGGGAATCTACCACCTCTATGGGCAACCTGTTCCAGTACCTCACCCACTCTCATCATAAAAGATTCTTTCCTTATATGCAGTCTGACTCTATCTGTTTTTAGCTTAAAACCTTTACCCCTTGTCCTATCACTACAGGCTCTACTGTCGTGGTTCAAACCCAGCCATCGATCCCGGAACCACGCAGCCGCTCGCTCACTCCCCCTGCCCCTTCCTTCCTCCCCCTCGCTCCCGGTGGGACGGGGGGGAGGATCGGAGGGATTTAACTCC
>NW_009936882.1:16278-16595 GCF_000696875.1 Nestor notabilis
GACTGAGATAGGCCTTGGTCAGAGTAAACATTACTTAGCAACAACTAAAAACATCGGTGTTATCAGCATTTTTCCCAGACTGAAAGTCAAAACCACAGCCCTGCACCAGCTACTAAGAAGGAGAAAAAAATGACTGTTGTAGCTGAACCCAGGACACCTACTAAAAAGTCTGTCCCCATCTTTCTTATAAACCCCTTTTAAGTATTACAAGGCACAATAAGATCTTCCTGGAGCTTTCTTTTCTTCAGACTGAACTACCCCAATTGTCTCAGCTTTTCCTTACAGGAGAGGTTGTCGTGGTTTAAGCCCAGCCGGCA
>NW_009936883.1:0-8776 GCF_000696875.1 Nestor notabilis
CCGCATCCCTGGGGAGCATCCCTCCATCCCGCTCCGGCTCTTCCCACTCATGATTTAAGGCAGAGGTTTGCTTTATGCAGCCTCCAACGCTCCCCGCCCCACAGTGTTGGGGGGTCCCATCCTGCAGGTGTCCCGGGCAGGATGCAGGGGCTGGGATGGGGAGAATGGGGTGCCCAAGTGGGTCCCCCCTTGTAGAGGACTATTTGGAACAAAACGGACACATGAGCGATCCAGGACTCACGTCAATGGCAAGAGTTTGAGTTAGGCACCACGGCCTAGTGACAAGGTGACTTGAAGGACATTTGGGGCAGCAGAATGAGGAAGTTGGCTCTAGAAACAACAACTCCCGGATGTGGAACAAGGAACTCGGCAAACTTAAGGGCTTATAAGGCCTTTGCGTGTACTGAAAGCTTGAGCCAATCATGAGTGCACGTACATTAGTGGGCTGCACCAATTGGGATTGTAGAGTTGGCATGGACACTTCGGAAGGATATATAAACAGCTCTTCGGGCTCAATGAAGCGTCAGCATTTAACCATGCTGGTGGATGTGCTGCCCGTGCCTCCCGCAAAGGGTGCCCAGCGTGGGGCCCTCTTGCTGTTGCTTTGCCTGAGCGATGGAGGCAGCTGAAGAGGGGGGGGTGCGGGAAAGCCGGCCCCATCAGCTGCTGTCCCGGCGCCTGTTTGGAGAGCGCGGCGCCGGGAAGGACGCGGAGCCGCTGGGAAGGTGAAGCCGTGAGGACAGTGGCGAGGACTGCAAAGGGAACTCGCCTGACGCAGGTGAGCGGTCGGGGACGAGGTGGGAATCTCACTGTCTGAGGAAGAGGCAGCTGGAGTAAAGCTCCTCCAACATATCCTCTCTAAGAGAGGGGTATCCTATGATGATGGTACCCTGAAAGCCCTATTAAAATGGGCTTGGGACAGAAATGTAATACTCGGAGTGGGCGCAGCTTTTGAACTGTCCACTTGGGAATGTCTTGGAGCTGCCCTTTGGGAAGAGATAAGCAAAGGGTCCAAAGAAGCTTAGTGAGCGAACGGCTGCAGCCTCAGCCTTTGCTGCCTTATCCCCAGCGACTAGTTCTGCTTCTAGTGAGCTATTCTTATCCCTTTCGGTGCCGGGTCCGGTGCCAGTTGCTCCTCAAGTTTATCAATCTCGACCACCTCCGCCTCAAAATGTAGTATCACCAAAAGAAAAGGAGTCGACAGGGTGGAGGGAAAAGGAGGATGACAAGGAGGGGCTGAAGTTGTTATCCGATTCGGATAAGGAGGATGAGAAGGAACTAAATAATGATGAGGAAACAGATGACCCACACGATTCAGGACACACCACCCTATATCCTCCGTCGCCGCCATCAACACCGGGAAGCATGCCAGGAACGCCACCAGAAACTGGAATACCCCCCCACAAAGAGACCCTCGCAGGTCAAGGCGACAAAAAGCTCCAGGAACTACCGAGGAAACCAGAGGAACTCGAACCAACCGAGCAGATAAACCACCGCCGGCTTCTAATTCCAACCCCTTTTTACCTCCAGGGCCTCGTCTACCACTAACTTGTCCCGCTGCGCCACCTGGCGGACCGCCGGTGTCATGGCCGCGATGCCCCCCGCTCCCTTGGGAACACCGGGAGGGATGGGTGGTGCGGGCAGCGGGGCCAATGATCCAGCCGTTCGCTGGAGGGGAATTATCCGAGCTGCAGTGGGAGATGGGCACCTCCTCCCCTCAGCGTTCCCTGTTACCACGGGGCCGGGGGGAGGAGAAAGTCAATGGGTCGCTTTAGATTGGAAAATCTTGAAGGAGGCAAAAGCTGCCGTTGCACAATGTGGGCTGCGATCGCAATTTACGGCCTCCGTTTTACAACATATTTTTACTGCTAATTTGCTAACACCCTATGATTGTCATACGATAAGACAAACTCTTTTACCACCTTCAGCACAATTACATTTCTATCATAAGTGGCAACTTCTCTGTGAAGAAGCTGCAGCAGCCCCCAGACAGCCACAAGACCCCTTATATGGGGTTCAGGCACAAATACTAATGGGGAGTGGACCGTTCGTACGGGCAGAATTTCAGGCCCAATTTCAAACAGAAGTCTTACAATTATCCCAACAATTAGCACATCAGGCTTTGCAAAGTGTACGCTTACCATGACAACGTACACCAACAGTCTTTCAGTAACATTAAGCAAGGGGCCACAGAACCATATGGCAAATTTATTGATTGCCTGCATGAAGCAGTTATGAATCACCCTGATTTGGGACCAGAATTAAAGGCTCAATTATTTAATACGCTAGCATCTGAAAATGTGAATGAAAAACCAAAAGAGCAGTGGGGATGCTACCACGGAGGGCAAGTGCTGCACGAATGCTTGAAACAGCAGAACGAATGTTAGAGACAGGCAAAGTGGTGTATATAGCAGCTGCCGTTGGCACGGCAGTTCGACCCATGTTACAAAGACAAAAAGCAGGAGCTGGAAAACAGGACCAAAAATGTTATAATTGTGGGAAGTCAGGTCATCTTAAAAAACAATGTAGAGCTCCAATGGTAAAAAAGCCAGGTAAGAAACCAGTAACAAAGTGGTGTGAAGACTGTAAAAAATCAAATCACACCACAAATGAATATAGGCATAAAGGAAACTGGAAGCCCAGCGCGCAACCCCTGCGCGCAACGGCACAAGTACAGGGTTCTTGGACCGCTGCCGCGCCGCCACTTCAGGAAGTGCCAGAGTGGACGTGGCAACAGCAATAGACATTACACTTATCACACAAGAAGTGAAACTGGTGGATTTGAACTTGAGGGGTCCTTTAGGTCATGGATTAAGTGTCTTGTTATTAAGAAGATCTTCAACGACCAGGCAAGAAGTTTTTGTATTACCAGGGGTCATAGGTGCCGACTATACAGGAATTATTAAGATCATGATATATACCTTAACACCTCCAATATCTCTTCCTGCTGGAAGCAAAATTGCTCAATTAGTGCCATTTCATTCACAAGTTCCACGTGCCGATCTCCGCGACCGCGGAGAGGGGGGGTTTAGATCCACTGGACAACCTCAGGTTTTGCTTGCACTTGATATCCAAAGGGATAAACCGGAGGAGTCAGTGAAACTCAAACACCTGCATGAGGAAACAATAATGCTCAAAATGATAATAGACACTGGGGCAGACGTTACCATCATACAGTTACCAAATGGCCAAAAGGATGGCCTCTGATAAACAAGAACTCAGGAGTATTTGGTATTGGAGGTGTCCAACACAGTCATATTAGTCAAGAAATGACATCCTTTTGTTTTCAGGATGGTGCCACAGTATCTACAAGACCCTATGTCTTGAACATACCAATTGCCTTGATAGGAAGGGACTTATTATCTCAATTAAATGCCAAATTGATCACTCACCCTTTTTAGGTGCAGCCATTGATCGAAACCAGCCAGTGATGAAGATTTCCTGAAAAACAGATAAACCAGTTTGGGTAGATCAATGGCCGTTAAAGGCAGAATGGCTGCAAAAGATCCAAGAACTTGTCCAAGAACAGTCAGATGCCGGACATTTGTAAACTCAACTAGTCCATGGAACACACCTATTTTTACCATTCCAAAGAAAAGTGGGAAATGGTGTTTGTTACATGATTTAGGGGCAATAAATGCCGTCATGCATGACATGGGAGCCCTTCAATGGGGTTACCCTCACCAGTAATGCTGCCTGAAAACTGGGAACTTTCAATCATTGATTTAAAAGATTGGTTCTTTGCGCTCTCTCTGCACCCAGTGGATGCAGAGTGATTTGCCTTCACCGTCCCTTCTGTTAACAAAGCTGAACCTGCCAAACGTTATCATTGGGTTGTGTTGCCACAAGGCACGAAAAACTCCCCAACGATGTGTCAAATGTTTGTTGCCTGGGCATTGGAACCGGTGAGAAAAATGTTCAAAACCCTGCTAATATGTCATTATATGGATGATACCTTAATTGCTAGAGAGAAATTGGACAAAGAAAAAGTGTTGCAAGGAGTCACAAATATATTAGAGTCGAGAGGTCTAAAATTAGCCCCAGAAAAAATTCAGTATCGATGACCATGGCAATATCTGGGATGGATAATTGAGATAGTACAGTTAAACCACAGAAAATAAGCCTAAAAGTGGATATCAAAACACTGACTGATGCACAAAAATTAGTCGGAGACATTCAGTGGGTCAGGAGCATATATGGAATTACAAACGATGACTTGAGACCACTCATACCATTATTAGGAAGCTCAACCCAAGCAAATGAATTTCACCAGCTTGACAAGGGACAAAAATCGAGTTTAGAAAGAATTTCACAAGAGATTGTACGTGGTCATGCCCATCGCCTGGTGTATGAGCACCCAATAATGCTAATGAGAATCAACTCAGCAAATGACCGCTTATATCCATTTGCAATGGATTGAACAGCGTTGTAATCCATTGATCATTTTAGAATGGATCTTTTTGTCCATTCAACCTAGAAAAACAATTTTAACAAAACCAGAGGCTTTTAGTCAGCTCATTATAAAAGGCTGAAATAGAATGATTGAAATATCTGGCCAAGAACGAAGCGTTATGTTTGTATCAATAGTTCAGGAATATTTGGAATGGATGATACGTGTCTCTCAGGAAATACAAACAGCTACTGCAGGATTTTATGGATTGATCACTAACAAATATCCATCACACAAAATGATCACACTCCTGCAAGGTCAAAAATTTGAAGAAACCAATCACAGCTCTGAGACCCCGGTGAAAGGTAGAACCATATTTACAGATGTGGGAAAAAGGTCCAACAGAGCCGCTATCACGTGGCAAGAATCAGGAGTTTGGACAAACCGTGTTGTACAAGGACAGAACGATGACTCTTTGCAAACACTTGAATTATCTGCTGTGATATGGGCTTTTCAGAACTGCCCCAACGTGTCAACTAATATAGTATCCGATTCTTTGTATGTAGTTGGTATTGTAAAACAATTAAAAGGTTCTATGTTAAGAGAAGTAACAAGTAAGAAACTATATAGATTGTTACTAACCCTTTTACAGTTGTTGAATAATCTACAACAACCTTATTTTATCACTCACATTCGGAGTCACCACAATATAGGTGGACTGGCTGAAGGAAATAATCGAGCAGATCAACTTGTTGCTCCTGCTCGGACAGGGCCTCTGGTGAACAGTTCTGAACGAGCTCGATTATCACACGAATTTTTTCACCAAAGTGCCATGATGTTAAAAAGACAATTCCACCTGACTCAAGCCAACGTGCAAGGAATTGTGAGTTCATGTCCTGCTTGCCAAAAGGTAGGCTTCGCACTTGGTTTAGGAGTCAACCCTCAAGGCTTAAAACCACTGCAACGATGGCAGATGGATGTTACACACATCCCGGAATTTGGTGGACTGAGATATGTTCATGTAACCATAGACACCTTTTCAGTGGTAATCTGGGAACGGCACGAGCAGGAGAGACTGCTCGACACGTAATGAAACATCTTTATAATTGTTTTGCTGTTATGAGAGTGCCATTATCAATCAAAACAGATGATGGTCCTGCGTATGTTTCTCGAACATTCCAACACTTTTATCAGTGATGGGGTGTCACACACATTACAGGTATCCCACACTCTCCCACAGGACAAGCTGTTGTAGAGCGAGTGCATCAAACTTTAAAAAACCAACTCTTGAAACAAAAAATGGGGCAAAATAATATGGGACCAGCTGAACGTATAACTAAAGCATTGTATGTATTGAATTATCTGCGCTTAGCAGGAGATCACAACGAACCTCCAATGATTGTTCATAGTAGTGTGTTAAAATCTGACTTAGAAAGGACAAAAATGTTTTAGTTCAGTATAAAGTTTTAAGAACAGAACAATGGAAAGGACCTGTTGAAGTGCAAATGACTGGTAGAGGATATATGTGTTTGCTTACAGGTGAAGGACTCTGCTGGATCCCAGCGCGATGGGTGAAGCCTTGGAAAGAATCCGACAACTCAGGCCAGGATTGATAGTTGTGATTTTATTGAGAGTGGGATATAGTCACGACATCCACAGAATAAGCCCCTGAGAAAATATGTGGGTGACACAGGCAAATAGCACAAATCCATCATCTTTTTGTTTGTCTATGGCCAGCCCCGAAGAGCCCTTTTGAACATGTTTGATAGGTGTCCCTTATTTTGTGTTGACAGATTGGCAGGGACGGGTGAGAAATGACACCATTTTAAGTGAAACAATAATGAACGGGACGTGTTATCAACGGTATAATTGTACTAATGACCCAAAGCCCAAGTGTTGTGCAGGAGGAAAGAACCTCACAGGAATAGCAACAGGATTGATTATAAATTCCTTAAATAAGTCTATGCCTTGGGACCCCCAAGAATTAGATATGCTGGACTCTACCCCAGGGAATGCATCGTGTGTTTATTCTGGGGGACCCACCGTCACTGGAACAAATTATTATAGATGGTTTAATTGGAGCCAATGGACCAACGTGACCAGCAAGAGGCCATTTGTGATTATAAAAGATGGACAAACGCCTATTGCCAAGGTGCCATAGGCGCTGAGACGCTGGGAAGTAAAATGCCAATTTAAAACAACAGAACAGCCAAACAATTACCAGAAGGTTATTTTTTCATTTGTGGAGATAGAGCATGGCAAGATATTCCAAAAAATGTAATAGGGGGACGTGTTACATTGGTAAAATAACCATGTTTGTCCCTAGTATGAGAACATCGTTAAATAATCACACAACCCCATCACGACGATCAGTCACACAATTAGGTCCCAACTGCAATGATAACGTCCACGTGTTCGACCCGGCGTCAAGGGTCCTCTTGGCACTTTTTGTGCATGAACTTATCTGACCATTCACAGTCTGTTCACAAACAATACAACAACTGAGAGACAACATGAAAAACTTGACCGTTGTTCACGGTCCTGATGAATAGTTAGGAAAGCTAGGTATTGAAGGATGACTAAAAGACCTATTTAAGGCTGGTTTAATGATGATATTGCCAATAGTGCTTCTTATTGTACCAGCTTGTATATTATGGCGATGTCTAATGGCTTTCATATCGAAATCAATTAAGAATGTGTGGATCACTCAAAGAAAAGAAGGGGGAATTGTAGAGGACTATTTGGAACAAAACGGCCACATGAGTTATCCAGGACTCATGTCAATGGCAAGAGTTTGAGTTAGGCACCACGGCCTAGTGACAAGGTGACTTGAAGGACATTTGAGGCAGCAGAATGAGGAAGTTGGCTCTAGAAAAAACAACTCCCGGATGTGGAACAAGGAACTCGGCAAACTTAAGGGCTTATAAGGCCTTTGCGTGTACTGAAAGCTTGAGCCAATCATGAGCTGTAGCTGTGCACGTACATTAGTGGGCTTCACCAATCGGGACTGTATAAAGTTCACGTGGACACTTCGGAAGGATATATAAACAGCTCTTCGGGCTCAATAAAGCGTCAGTATTCAATCGTACTGGTTGGTGTGCTGTCCGTGCCTCCCGCACCCCCTGGGGCTGTGCAGGGTTCGCCTGACACGAGCAGCAGGAAGGGGAAACACAGGAGAAGGCAGCACATGGCCAGCAAGTGCTGCGGCCTCATCCCGAGCAGGAGCAGGGTGCTCCAGGATACTGCACGTTATTAAAGCCTATTAATGAATTAAACACTAATATCTCAGGGTTCTTTAGATGCCCCAAGCTGGCCTCACCAACACCTCAGTAGCGGCAGGGTGCAGCCTCTGCTTCCCCTTCCTCCCATAACCCATCCCTGCCTCCTCTTCCTCCTCTGCCTTGGGGATGGAGGAGGTGGCGTATTGTGTGGCCGCACTCCTGAGCATCCAGCAGTGATAATGCCCTCACCACTGCCCTCAGTGCCACCTTCACTGCCCACCACAACTGCTTTCCATAGTGCCCATCCTCATCCTCCCAACTCCGTGGCATCCCAAACCAGCCCTTTGGCAGTTATACTATTAGCATCTATTTGTATAAACCCCGTATTTTAGCTCTATGGGCACGGGTGCCACAGCCTGGGCTCACAGCACAGCCACCCCCCATGGGACTGGAGCCAACCAAGCCTACCTTGGCCAAGCCCCGGTCCTGGCGCTGCCGCCGCGGCTCAGGAAGTCAGCACTTGTCGCTCAGGAAGTCACCAGTTTATGTGCCCCAAAAGCACCCGGCAACACACCCCAGCGCTTACAACATCAGCCAGTGCCACCCGTCACCACGCCACCACCGTCACCAGCTCCTTGCCCAGCCCGGCTGCGAAGTCAGGTTTGAGACTCCTCTGCTTGCCCATCTCCCGGGAGCAGGGCTTTAAAAGGAAAAGGGACATTTGGGTGCGTTTTTTCCTTCCCTTTTTTTCCTTGTTTTTGGATCCTGTTGCTTTTTTCAGCATGACACACCTTCTTTTGCTCCTTTTTTTTCCATGAAGCGCCTCTATTTGTGCCGAGACTTTTGACTCAATAGGAGAGGAATGCTGTTAATTCACACAACTTGCGGGTATAAATATCCATCCAGAGCTCAGAGTGCCAAGGGGAGAAACCTGTGGATCCATTGGGTGGGTTGGGGAAAAAAAACCAACAACCCCGCCGAGGGGATGGAGGGGCTGATGGCAGCGGCGCTGCCGAGCCCTGGCTGGGGTTTATCTGATGTGCTGCCAAGGGCAGGGTGGGGATTGAAGCACCTCAGCTGTTCTCAGTAAGAGGATACCCCGGCCCCGGCCCCGCACGGGGCTGTTTTGTGGATATAACCAGGCAACGGCTGGCTCCGGTGTCAC
>NW_009936884.1:0-10965 GCF_000696875.1 Nestor notabilis
TCAGGCCAGCAGGTCACCCCTCCCCTCGTGTCCCTGCAAGGTTCTTATTACCTGTTGTGTACAGCACTTGGGCAGGAGGGGCTGTAGGTGCTGCTGCAAGGAAGAAAAGGGAGTGAATGAACGGGCAGCCCGGCACCCTGCTGTCTCCACATGGGTTCCTACAACAGGGAGCCTGCATGTATGGTGCAAGGCCAGGGATGTGTGTGGTGGATATGGATTACCTGTTGAATGTGGTCTCTCTGTGGTGTTGGCAGCTGGAGCTATGGATGCAAAGAACAATTTGGTGTCAACGGAAAAGGCTCTGAGCACAGTCAATGCATGTCAATGACCCTGAAGCAGCCTGCCTTCAAGGAGCTCCTGCGCTATGGTACTTCAATCATGTGGAGGTCTTTCATTCGATTGAAATGACCATCATGATTTCTCTGTTTCACAGAACTATCTGCTACCTGCGCGGAACCGTATGACCATTGAGGTCTAACTTGCATTACAAAACATTTGTGTCAGCATCTTCCTCTTTTCCAGTCAACGTCCCAAATCCCAGAGTATGTCTAGGCAATAGCTATGGTACTACCTGTGCAGGAGCTGAAGGGGCTAAGGCAGAATGGTCCCCTGTCATAATCCCCCCATTTCAGTGAGAGAAAATTCCCCCCCCCAGACAGTTTCCTTCATCAGCAATGGTTACAGAGGTCCTGGCCTCTTGCCTCACCCCACCCCCAGTTTACCAGCTCTTCTCCATGCTCCGCTTGCATCCTCATTGTAGACTTGGGTGCCAAGAATGAAGTTTGGTCAGAGATGGGAGACTCCCTCCAGTGCAATCAGGTCAGGGAAGAGAAATCAGGCACTAAGGAGATCAGTGAGGGACAGGGTTACCTGGTGTGCTCTCCTCTGTTGTGGTATCCGTTGGGACTGTGGGGGCAGCCTCTGCTATGGAGGATATCTCCTCTATGGAGGTTGCTGATGCTCTTGTGGTTGTCTCCACTGGGTAGGTCAGTAGTGATGTGGTGGTCATTGCAGCTGAGGAGTATGTCTCTGCTGGGGATGTCACTGGTTCTGTGATGGTTATCTCCTCTAGGGACATTGTCTCCACTGTGGTGGATGCTGGTGCTGCGGTGGTTAGCCCCGCTGGGGAGGACATCTCTGCTAGAGAGGTCATTGCTTCTGTTGTGGTTATCTCCTCTAAGGACGTTGTCTTCACTGTGGTGGACAGTGGAATTCCTATGGTTGTCTCCAGTCTGGAGGATGTCTCTGCAGTGGTTGTCTCCTCTGCAGTGGACAGTGGTGCTGAGGTGGTTGGGGAGGACTTCTCTCCTGGGGAGGACATTGGTTCTGTGGTGGTTGTCTCTGCTGGGGGGAATACTGGTTCTGTTGAGGCTATCTCCTCTAGGGACATTATCTCAGCTGCAGAGGTCAATGGTGCTATGGTGGCCACATATGGTAGGGAGGACACCTCTGTTAGAAAGGTTGTTGGTTCTGTTGTGTTTGTCTCCTCTGTTATGGAGTCTGTTTGAAGTGCTGAGATTCTTGTGGAGGTTGTTGGCACCGCAGTGATCTTTCCTGTGGATACAGAAGAAACACCATGTACATGAGGATCATGCTTGTGCAATGTGTACATCTATGTGTTAGCTACAAGCCCAGTTCCTCAAGGATGAAGTGAAATCAAGATGAGTTACTCTGTGTAATGGATGTTCTTGAATTTGGTGTTTGAGCCCAGGTTGGACACAGGGCCTTGGAGCAACCTGCTCTAGTGGAAGGTGCCCCTGCCCATGGCAGGTGGTTGGAAGTAGGTGATCTTAAGGTCCTTTCCAACCCAAACCATTCTGTGATTCTATGATGGTATACTCCATCTTGACGAGGGTCAATGGAGAGAATAGAAGTGGGTAACAGCCAATTGAAAATTTTTCTTAAAAGTGGCATTTCCAGATGGTGACTGCAGGGAAAGGTGCTGATGCAGCTTCTGCTCCCACCACAGGACACCATGGCTCAGGCATGGCTGGAGGCTGTCCTCTACAGGCTCCTGCTACAGAGCTGGGAACTGTAGGGTTGCTGGCACCAGTGGGGCATGGACCTGCCACCATCATGGATGCCCTTCTGCAGAAGCAGCCTGCCCTTAGGATGGTGCTTGTACCAAGGCCAGGAGTGAATCAGGCTGGGATGAATCCTCCTGGATTGGCCGGTCTGTCATAGGCACATGCAAGCAAGAGGTAAATGCCACTTCAAAAGGCTCTGAATAGAGCAAGCATATGATAATAGACGTGTCATAGCAGGTTTTGTTGTTGTCTTCTAACTGCAGAGCCCTGATGTAGCTAGCATTTTCTTCTAGCATGAATTCAACTCTTTAGACTCTTCGAGGAATTGTGGAAACCTGCAATATATATAAAATGCCTGAACAACCTGTTTTCATCAGTCATGTCTTAGTTCATGGTGATCTGTTGTTAATGCAGGAGAAAACGAACTACCTTTTCTTTAAAAATAAGAGAAAAGTGAAGTCAGGAAAGAGCGAGTGATGGAGTACTCAAAATTTGTGCATGTTTGTAATGGAAAAAGCTATTAATGGACCTAAACTTGAAGGAAAACTTGGAAAATACAGAAACAATGCAAAATGAGTTGTCAGCTATAACAGTTTGGGTTGTGACTGTAATTATTATTGCCCATAATAAACACGTTAAGGCTTGCCATAAGATGAGTTTCACCTAATCCCATTCCTTCCTGATGAACCTTACCTATCAGACATAGCTTTGCCTCTAATTTTGATGTGTTTCCTTATTCTCTTTGTCATTGCTGGGTGATTAGGTGGAATAAAAGTTCTGCACATTGCAATGCAAATCTGGTACATGGCTTTTTAATGCTGGGCATGGAGTGAGCACGCACAGTTTGTATACTACTCTAGTGGGAAAAACATGGTCCACACTGGCTCTGCAGGGTCAGCGGAGTGAAAAGACAGGGCTGTTGGAAGATCAGACTCTGCTTCCTGAGAAGAGGGTTTTTCAGAGGGAGTGTGCCCTTCCACAGGGAGAAAGCTCTTCATAATGAAGTAGAAAGAAAGATTAGACATATATCTGGTATAGCTAGTATAGCTTTCCACCATGTGTCTTGGATGAATGAAATGTTATCTCCGAAGGAGGATGCCCTCCATTACCCCCATGCCCATGCGTGTATATTGAGTGCAATTTATAGCAAAAGTACTTAGAAAAGAAAAACGTGACAGCACCTGAACAGACAACACCAGCATCTTCATAGTGAGCACAGTTGTGTACCCTCCACCCGGGGTGTTTACAGAGAAACAAGGAGGCTTCATTTCCGTTGCACTGCACATTGTCCAGCAGGATGTCCCCTGAGCCTTGCCCAAAGTAAGCACTGCCTGGAGCTGCAGTGGCCCGGCCGCATCCCAGCTGCCTGCACACAACCTGGGCGTCAGAAAGGTCCCAGAAATCATCGCAAACTGTCCCCCGCTGTCTTCTGTAATAGATCTCAACGCGACCTTCACATCTGTGCCTTCCATTCACCAGCCGGAGACGGGTCACTTTGGGAAAGCGGGAACTGACTATGAACACAGTCAAACAAATAAGCTGGAAGTTACCTTAAGAAGTCAGGTAAGAGGAAGGCTAAGCTGGACGGGGCTTGGAGCAACCTGCTCTAGTGGAAGGTGTCCCTGTCCATGGCAGGGGGTTGGAAATGGATGAGCTTTATGGTCCCTTCCAACCCAAACTAGTCTAGGATTCTATGATCTATTCTATTCTCTTGCCTCATCGTTCCTAGTAGATGCTCACCTAGCCCAATATTAAATGCCTGTGAGTTCAGAGGTGATACAGACCTTTTTTCTTCCTTTCTTCCAGATATCAAAATCAGCTGCATATATTTCGTACAAGATTTCTACAGAAAATTCAGACAGCAGGCTAAGCACAAACTATTTCAGCAAGAAAAGAAATTCTTGAATAATAAGAAAAACACAATAGGAAAGAAAAGGAAAGAAAATGAATTTCAGTATCTGAATGAAATCTAAGTAAAACTGTATTAAGAAAATAGCACTGATTTTTTCCCCTCACTTTGTTAATAGGAAGAAAATGGCATGTTTTAAGAGCACATTTCCTGTTTATGTATTTCTTTTATTCAATTAAATGTTCGACAGAATGGACTATGGTCTCAATGGGATTACAAAAATTTCAATAGGAATCCAGTGGCTTTATTTCTTATATGCCAATAAATATAAAGAAATAGTTAATAACCTATATATCATGCATACATCTGATTGATTACTGCCCTCATTCAGGTAAAGCCCATCTGCTTTCCAGACTGAGTTAGCTTGTTTAGGCATTCTGCAGTGAACAGGATGAGAATCCTGATTTTAGAGATCCATTTTTGGTGAGAGAGTTTATTAGAGACTTTACCACAAAGGGTAAGTGAGCAAATAAATGTTGTAACTTAAGATTTACAATATCTACACTTTGGAAGTCAAAACATGCATGCTGCCCTTGTTACAGTTTGCCAAATACATATTTAGCTTGTTATTAAACACTGAATAAGTCATCCAAAGCAAAACAAATCTGAGAAGTTAACAGCTCCAGAATTTCTTCACTAATTCATTGTTCTTGGACTAGAAGAACAGTCAAGACAGAGTCCAACCTAAATTTGTCTCTATTTGTGTGCATTTAACTGGCAGCTCAAAGGAAAAGATACGAAAGTGCCCCTTGCCTTACATCTGATTTGTTTCTTCAGATACCTACTTGGACATGCACATTGTTGAACCTCGCTCACAGGATTTTTGAGAAGGGAAACCACAAAGTTGGCAAAAAGTCAGAATGGAATTAGGAAATAAAAGCTGATCTAAAAGTTCTATTTTCTTTCACTAAGGGTCTGCCATCACTGTGAGAGCATAACCATCAGCTGAGCATGTAATTAGATGGGTTGCATCCTGCCTCACACTTTAGTGTCAGAAAGGCAAAAGGCTGTGATTATACAAATACACCACTTCCTCTGATGCAGGAGACAGAGGCAGGGGTTGGGGAATGAAGCCAAGAACAGGTAAGAACTGGAGTAGGCAGAGTGAGATGGCTTATCACCAGGCAAGCAGAGGACAGGAAAAGAAAACTGGTCAAGGTGGATGATGGCAATATAAATTATCATAATGATACTTAAATAAGTAGTTAGAAAAACCATCTGCAATTATTCTGGGATATACATTGAACTATTTAGCTCAAAGTCACCTAAGTCACTTAGGAGATAGACAGAAACTAATCATGTAAGTCAAAAGTCAATGACCATAAAAAAGTTTAACTAAAAGCATTTCATGTCTTCCATTATTTTCAGATGTCCCTCATTTACCCACAGAGCCAGATTATGAAAACTGACTTCTTGTTATATTTCATTAAATTGCACATAATTGCAAGAAGAATCAAATAATACAAGTAATACGAAGTATATATAGCATATGTATGCATTTAAAATAAATGAATTATTCCATAATGCTTAGGTCATATTTCTGGAACTGGAAGAGTGACTCGGTCACAACAAACTCACAGACACAATTCTTGCAATGATGCAAGGCACTAAGAGAAGCACGACCCTGTGGCAGCAAAATGAGCTCCACTAAATGGTTTAAATCCTTCTTATTCACTATGATGATTAGTTCATAATTTTAGTAGAACAAAACTGTTCTATATCTCTTTCATTCAATTTCCCCTTTAATCTGTTGCCCAAACTGATACCAGTATGAATGTAATCTTTGTCTGTGAAACCAACAGAGAGGACCCCAAGCAGTTTTATGTATTCTTGTGTGCCCCGAAATGAGTCTAAATGCTTTACCTGATTTGGCCTCCAAGATTGCTGCACCTAACAAGAGTAGCCATGTCAAAACCACAGTGGTACCCATCTCATCAATTGCTGTTGACAGAAAGGGCAGTCAGAATATATAGTTTCTATTTCTGAGGGGGTGGGGCTCTTTAGGTTTCTTTTTCTGCAGGAGAACAATAAAGTGGCCACAGGCCCATGATCTGAAAAAAACATATGTTTGATTTGTTGCTTAAGATTTTGTAACTTCCTGGGTTTTGCAGA
Organism: Nestor notabilis; assembly: GCF_000696875.1. NCBI lineage: Eukaryota > Metazoa > Chordata > Aves > Psittaciformes > Psittacidae > Nestor > Nestor notabilis. The sequence continues at coordinate 6,049 of NW_009936884.1, forward strand.
AAGATAATATTTCAAGAGTAACATTTTTCACTGCTACCATAGGTTTCACAATCATCTCATTGTACAAAGAAAATGAGCTCCTATCCGAAGATACCTTTCAATTTCGGCTGAGGAAACTCAGGTTTTTGCTCTTATGGAGAGATTCCTTGGCAGGTCTGGGGAAGGGAGTGGAATCTTGAAACTTAAAAAGGCTTCATCAAGCCTGGTAATAAAAACGTTTCCTAACCTGGTGCCAATTAGTGTGGCAAATCTCCCTGGGGAGCCATGAATGTCTTAAAGCTTTGGCATACTTTAACTGAAATAAGACCTGGTGACACTGTTCAAGTATGTCTGGGGAGTCCCTGAAGAACCTTGTAGATGAAGTCAACACCTTCAATGCCAATATGAACCCATTCATTTTTGTCACTTTTAAGTTCAAGTCAATACTGTGTCTAGTGACAGACTGTTAGGTTGAAGAAAGGTTGAAGAGAATCAGGGTCAGATGACAACTGTTTCTGCAAATGTGCAGAAAAATCAGTGGATTTTATACATAGGTAAGATAATTTTATTCCAAAATTTCATTTGAACCACCAAGTGGGGAGGTGGAAAGGTTTAGACTTCTAATAAGATTCTATATATTAATATATTCCTTGTATAGTGACCATTACAGCTGTGTCATTCTTTGAAGAATTAATTCAAAACTTTTCCCCAACATGAAATAATGCCTAATTCTCAATTCATCACTGTCTTGCCTTTGTTTCTGTGTAATAACCACTTAACAAGAAAATCCTGGGCTGTATCAAAAGAAACATGACCAGCAGGTCAAAGGAGGTGATCCTGCCCCTCTGCTCTTGTGAGACCTCACTTGGAGTATTGTGTCCAGTTCTGGTGTCCTCAACATAAAAAGGACATGGAGCTGTTGGAGCAAGTCCATAGGAGGCCACGAGGACGATAAGGGCACTGGAGCACCTCCCGTATGAAGACAGGCTGAGAAAGTTGGGGCTGTTCAGCCTGGAGAAGAGAAGGCTGCGTGGAGCCCTCAGAGCAGCCTTCCAGTATCTGAAGGGGGCCTACACGGATTCTGGGGAGGGACTCTTCATTAGGGACTCTAGTGGTAGGACAAGGGGGGATGGGTTTAAACTTAAACAGGGGAACTTTAGATTAGATGTAAGGAAGAAGTTCTTCACAGTGAGGGTGGTGAGGCACTGGAATAGGTTGCCCAAGGAAGTTGTGAATGCTCCAACCCTGGAGGAGTTTAAGGCCAGGTTGGACAGAGCCTTGGGCAACATAATTTAGTGTGTGGTGTCCCTGCTCATGGCAGGGGGTTTGGAACTAGATGATCTTGAGGTCCTTTCCAACCCTAACTATTCTATGATTCTAAATGCTGATGACCACCCTAACGCTAAAGAGCCAGAATGTTGTTCTTCACCTGATTCCTATCTCTACAACCAACATGTCTTGGATGGCATTATCAGGAGTTAAAATTGGTGACACAATTGTTGCCACGCACGAACGTATTGCCCTGCAAGGGCAGTCATCAAGGATGAAGAGTAAAGATCATAACCTAGAAGGTCTTTCCACAAAGGCCAGCTTTATTGGAATGGAAGAAGGAAGTGCAAAGGATAAGAGGCCAAAGATAATGTTGGAAGCCTTGAAAATGAACATTGAGAAGGGTAAATATGTTCCTTCTTTATACAAACAACCACATTCACACATGAATGAGGAAATGTACACACCTGGTATTCACTATTCATGTTCTTCTGATTTTGATATCTTGGCAAGAGGCAGAAAAAATCCGGTATGTTTGACCAATCAAACACTGCAATCAGTGAAGCGAGAGTAAGTGATGGCTGGCAAATCCTCTCCAGGCTCTCGTAATAACTGAAAAGGGTGGGGAGGAAGGGGAACACGAAAGTGATTCCCAGGCAGTTCAAGCGAAAAACTCACGTCAAACTGTGCAGCTAAATGAACAACACTGATTGATTAATTAATTCTTTACCACAAACTTCAAAACTCTAGATATTTCCAAAGATCGTGATTATAAGACAATCTCTGCACAGTAGGAATAGATAAATGTTATGCTCTAATTAATTTATATTATTTAATTAATGCTATTACCATACAGCACATGTTTTCATCATTCCCATTGACTAGGTAAATCTCTTGCAGTAACACAGTTTTGTTCTCTAGAATGACTTCTGGCAGCTTGAAGTGTTTCTCAGCACATCATTCTGTGAAAGAAGCTCCACCAAGTTTGATAACACTTTCTCTTCTGTAACTGCTAGAAGCTCCTACAGACATGCTGGCTTTTGTGAGGTCCAAATGAAAACCAGTCATTGAAAGGACAAAGAAGATTAATCAGCTTTTACCCGTGACTGTAAGAAAGTACTTACAATGGAATAAGGGTGTCCACAGACTTCTGCACAAAGCAATGATAGTCTGGATCCATGTGTTATGATGTAATGAGGCACCTTAGTCTAATTTGTCAGGTTCCTTGATGGCCTCTTGGGCATTGTTGCCTGTGTCATGTGAAACATGTCATTGCAAATCAACTAGCATGTATTCAGTGGTGAGGATACGGGTGAATCAGAACTGGCTACTGCTATGAGTCAAATCCACTGAATTTACTGGTAGATTTCATAGAATCATAGAATCCTGGAATGCTTTGTGTTGGAAGGGACCTTAAAGCTCCTCAAGTTCCAACCCCTGCCACGGGCAGGGACACCTTCCACTAGAGCAGGTTGCTCCAAGCCCCTGTGTCCAACCTGGTCTTGAACACTGCCAGGGATGGGGCAGCCACAGCTTCTCTGGGCACCCTGTGCCAGCGCCTCAGCACCCTCACAGGGAAGAGTTTCTTGAATAGGAATGTTCTCAGCAGAGAGATCATTCACTAGGCACACATACTTTAGAACATGACCCTTTACTCCTCATCAAACCCAGTTCTATTGAATCCTGCATATAATATGTGTGGATCAAGGAAGGTGGCAGAAAATAAGAAGGATGAGTCTGAGACACCAACTACTTTAGCAGTGTTATCTAAAGCAACATTTAACATGGAAACCACTTGGTATTCTGATACACATTGCATTCTGATACAATCTTGATTTACCTCCGTCTGGGAGCTGTGGCACAGACGTAGTGTGGGAAGACTCAGCTCTGAACAGCACAAGCACATTGCAGGCTGAAGACACCAAGAACCTATGTCTAGGATCTTTCTGCTTTTCTAATTTTTACAATAGTATTAGCAGACTAGGAGAAGTAGAAAAAGTGCCATCAAACTGTGCCCTGGAACATGGTGGGGTAAAACCACAGCAGCAAGACCACAGCAGAAACATGGGCAGGAGAGAAAACAGCAGGCTTAGGAAGAGCAGAGGGGAAGGTCCTCCTCTGAAGAGGCAAGAAAACTCTGGTCTGGGTAAGTCTTCACAGAGCAGGTTGCTGGATTTCTTCAAACCTGGGCAATCTCTGGTCCACACAACAGGACTAGATGAAAGGCAGGTCACCCTCCTGGATAGCTCTGCCCTTCAAAGGTGGAAGACCCTCCTCAAGCCTTGTTCCTCATGTGTATTAAAAATTAACTTCTACTGTCCGTGGGCAATGCCAGCCCCTCCTTGGGGCTTGGTGGTCCCTTCTCCACAGCATGGAGAGGTGATGAGAGGCCTGCCTGGAGTCACCAGGCAAAGGCAGCTTGAGGTAAGAAATAGTACAGGCTATAATGATGATTCCCATCAGAGCTGCCTGCATCCTCCTTGTCAGGTCAGGATGTCTCCCTGGAGTACAGCTCACCTTCCTTACACGTCACTACTTTGTCCCTGGCTCACCCCACATATAGTACATTATCCTCTTACCAATGAACTTCACTCTTTCACAGCTGGCTAGTAAACAGGAAAGGCTAAAGTAGAGCATTTCTCAATCAAATACCAATGACCTTTCCACCTGTATTAAGTACCTGCTCCCAAACAGATTCTTCCTTTATTATTTTTTCTTCATTTTGTTTTCTTTCACATGGAGATACGAGACAGGCCACACTTCCTTATGGCAGCTGACGTACATTCTCTCTCTCCCCCTCATTACAGGTGTAGAAATGCATAAGAACAAGAGCAGAAATCATTGCTCAGCAAAGTCGCTTTGTCAGGAGTCATGTTCTTCTTGACAATGTTTTAGCTGGGAGCTCAGATGTTGAGAGGTATTAGTTATTTAGCTTTAAATAGTAAGTTTTAAATAGGCTGAATCACTTAGAGTTACAATATTGTGTGGTTTATTATGCTGCTTGCTTAGCTTTACTTGCTTAGTGTGAGTAGATTTGCTGAAGCCTTAGGCTGCAAGATGTGGACTTTCACCTGGATATCCTTCCAGCTGGAACAGAGTTAATTTTCTAAGTAATTTTTGTAGAAGCTGGTAGTGCTCTGATTTATCTTTACTATGGGAAGAATGTTGATAACACACTGGTGTTTTAGTAGTTGCTAAGTAATGCTTACCCTAGGTGTGGGACTTCCTTAGTGTCCCAAGCTCAGCTGATGAGCTTGGGATACTAAGAAAGGTGTAAAAGAAGGGCAGACCAGAAGATAAGGAAGCAACAGCCATCAGCAGAAGCTGCAATTTGACAAGATAAGAACAGCTAATAACCTCCCTGGAGAATGAGAATCCATAAAGGTGTTAGAAGACCCCAGTCCAAAAATCACCATTAGACTAAAAAGTTGCATGAAGAGCATGTGAAGGGTGGGTACTGATCTTTTCTCCCAAGTAACAAGTGATAGGAGAAGAGGAAATGGCCTCAAGCTGCAATAGGGGAGGTTTGGGTTGAATATCAGGAACAATTTCTTCACCAAAATGGTGCTCAGGCATTGGAACAGGCTGCCCATGGAAATGGTGGAATCACTGTCCCTAGAAGTGTTCAAAAACCATGGAGATGAGGTCCTTAATGACAGGGCTTAGTGG
>NW_009936884.1:10996-19163 GCF_000696875.1 Nestor notabilis
TGTCATTCCTTGAGTAACAGTTGGACTTGATGATATTAAAGGTCTTTTCCAATCTGGTTAATTCTATGTTTTTTTTTGTTTGGGGTTTCTCTCTGGAGGCACCCAGCTGGAGCTGCCCTTTTTGCTGTACCACTCAATTACTAAATTATTTCTTCCTGGGATCAGATGTGAGATTCTGCCATGGGAAACCTAGAGTTGAACTGGAAGGAAGAAAGTGAGCATGTGTGTGAGCCAGGAGCTGGAAAAGGCACCCATCAGCTCACTGGAGCTTCCTGCTGTGAAGGAAGTATGGTCCCAGCAGTTGGGTGGTGTGTGTGCAACTCCTTGAATAGTGTGTGAATGCTCAGCCTGCGGCTTCTCCCCTAACACAGACACGTAGGTGGCATGTTTGCAAGTACCCAAAAGAGTATTGCTCAAAAGATCGTAGAATCAGAGACTGGTTTGGTTTGGAAAGGACCTTAATATCATCCAGTTCCAATCCCCTGCCATGGGCAGGAACACCTCACACTAGACCATGTCACCCAAGGCTCTGTCCAACCTGGCCTTGAACACTGCCAGGGACGGAGCATTTACCGTTTCTCTGGGCAAGCCCTTCCAGTGCCTCAGCACCCTCGCAGTAAAGAACTTCCTTATATCTAACCTGAACTTCCCCTGTTTTAGTCTGAACCCATCACCCCTTGTCTTATCACTACAGTCCCTGATGAAGCTCCCTCTCCAGCATCCTTGTAGCCCCCTTCAGACACTGGAAGCTGCTCTGAGGTCTCCATGCAGCTTCTCTTCTCCAGGCTGAACAGCCCCAACTTTCTCAGCCTGTCTCCATACGGGAGCTGCTCTAGCCCCTGATCATCCTTGTGGCCTCCTCTGGACTTGCTCCTGCAGCTCCATGTCCTTTCTTTCCTGCTTTTTCTTAATTACACGTTTACATAACAGGTCTGATTATATTTGTCATCTATACAAAATATTATAAATGGCCTACATTTCCCAGAGAAATATGTAATTGTGAAGAACCGTACCCCCCAGATAACCAGTGCTGCACAGGAGGATGGCTCATTATTAAGGTATTTTTACTGCAAAGAAACTTTTGTCTCAAACTACTTTCCAGAGTATCTTATGGTGCTACACAGGTGGTTTATCTGCATATAAGCAATGGCAAAATAAGTCAGTTCTTCATTCTCAAGTCACTTAAATCAATCTTCTCAGACAGACACTCAACCAGGAGCTCAACTGAGATGCTCTGAAATGTCCAGTGTTGAAAATGGGAGCTTATTTGGATGCTGGAATGAAAGAATCAACCTGTCTTAAGACCTTAAATGTATTTGGACTTGAGGATTTTAAAGCCAGGCTCCCTTATAGGTTCAGTTCATGGTAACGCTTGGTGTTCTCTTGATACAGATTCTTCAAACGAGGTCTTAATGGAATAGTCAAGTGAGAGCTACCCTCTACACAGAGTGTAAAACCAAACAGTGAAGCTGATGGCTGGTGATAATATTCTTCCACCTTGGAAGGTCTTGGGGTGCCTGTCACATTATCTGGTACGGGATGGGTTCCTGCAGCCTACGCTTCAAGAGAAATCCTCCCACTGTGAGAACAGCAGCAACCAGCACCACAATGGTCACAGCCAGAGGAACGTGGGAGCTGGCAGCAGGCACTGAGTCCTGAGACTCCCCTTTCACCTCAAAGTCAGAGGCCAGCTCTGTGAATAAAAAAGAAAGAGAGAGGTTCACACTTGTTTTCCTGAGCTAGTTAAACTCAAAGGTAATTAGGCAAAGAGAGCTTGAATCAAAATGCTGCAATCTGCATCTTACCAGATTACCAGAAACCAAATTTGTTTATTGTACATTGTTTCTGTGGCTATGCCAAACAAGTAAGGATTATGGCGAAAAGTTAAAAAGCAACTAAGTTTGTAATGATTACACTCTAAGACCATAAGATGCTGTTTTCTGATAGTGGAAATGGTAGCTACAGGACACGGGGAAACAAGAATTCCAAGGGGACATACAGATTGGTTGCCAGCAAACGAGACATGCCAGTCAGGCACAGACAGCTTTGAAAAAGAAACATAAATTCTGCAGGGAGACAAGTTACATCTCATCCCTCTTATAGAATCATACAATCATAGAATCTTTTAGGTTGGAAAGGACTTTCAAGTTCATTGAGTCCAACCGTTAACCCAACACTGTCAAGTTCACTACCATGGGTAGGCTCAGGCCACTGATGGTCTATATACTCAACACACCCCTCAGATTATGGCAGTCAGCATAGAACTAAATAAATTGCCATTTGACATGTGCAGAACAAATAATGGATCAAAACTGTGATAGAAAGAAAATAATTGTAAACTTTATAAAACAATTTTATTTAACAAGTAATAAAAAATGCCACAGAAGAATTATAGCAGAGTTGTGAATAAACCAGCAAAGGCATATTTGAGAGCTGGATTTCATGTCTGACACGCAAACATACAGTAATACACAGTCTTTTGTTATTAAAGTTATTTAAACTTACCAGCATTCCTGTTCTCAGCATGGGCTTCCCGAAGCTGGACAGGTCCAACAACAACACTCATTTTTTTCTGGGAAGAACCTGCATCCCTCTTGAACCTACTAACACAGCCTTGATAGCAGCGAGAAGAGTAGTCATAGGTCCTGCACACCACCAGCTCACACTGCAGGTAAACTGACTGGTGTTGATTAACAAATGAAAAAGCATTAAAGGCAAACCGAGCAACATTGCTGTTTGGTGAATAGTAAGAAGAGTAGGTAGGATCCTTGACACACCTGGGAAGACATAAAATTAACAGATTAGCTATTGTGAATAGAAACACTATTACACTATCTCCGTGCAGGATGTTTTGAGTTTAAATATAAAAACAAGGTAAAAGTGTAAGAGAACTCAAAAGGATAAAGAGAAAAAGTGTGTTTTTAGTAGGAAGAGCAACTGAGACACAAAAATAAGTAAGAGTGTCAGTGATTTCTACCACAATAATGAATGCAACACAGAGGTTCCATAGCTCAACATAGTTTGCGTAAACAAGAATAGATGAAAAATAACTAGTGGTTCTGCTGGTTTCTGTGTTTCAGGTGAGGACCTGGGTTGCACTTCCAAACAGGATTACCCATTTACTGCAAGGAGGCCTCTGCAGCTTGTTGCAGAAAGAGAAAGGGCCCCTTTCTATTCTAGAAGGACAAATGTAATTCTAATACACATTTTATTTTGGGAAATAAACATGCTTTTCAGTCCTTTAGTGTTTGTAGAGTACCTTGCTTGAGGAATCTGGACACCTCACAGGGGTCTCCAGGTGTTTCACAAAGCTGCTAGATCAACTTTCCTGCCAATGAGTTTCACTTCCTGGCAATTTCTAGCCTTGGAAGTTACCTAACATAGATCCTGGTCATGCTGGTTTGATTTTAAAAGATCACAATAATTCACCCACTATTGTTACATCAGAATATTTCAAAGTTGTCTTTAATTATATTCATGCTTATTTCCCTAATAAATACACCAAGGGTTTTAAGTCCTTCTTTATTTCTTTTATAGTTCGGTGATATCCCAACACATCTGATATTTATAGATGGATGTTATTGAATTTAGTGTTCAAGGCCAGGTTGGACACCCTCGGGGGGAGGGTGTCCCTGCCTGTGGCAGGGCGGTTGAAATTGGATGATCTTTAAGGTCCCTTCCAACACAAACCATTCTAGGATTATATGAAGTACATTTGCTTTTGGCACAGTTCCATGTCACATGAATAAAATTATCTGGAATACTATTAGACTCTATTTGCTCCATCTCCCTGGTGAGTGTCCTGCTAACAAAGGTAGGCTGTCCTTCTGTGTCCTGCTTACTGGTATGTGTTTTCATAGTTAAAATAAAAGGAAAACTCAACAAGAAGACAAACCTTCCTAAAAGGTTTAAAGGGAGTTAAAGGGAGGACATTCACCCAGCAGGCAGGAAGTACTGTGTTCATTAACCTGTCACAAGCCTGATTTACAGCTTAGTAGTAGGTTACCACACTGCTAAGGTTACTGATGTGAACACCCTCCCAGAAGACAGAGAAATTACAATCCCACCAAGCACAGAAGCGAAATACACTACCATGAGCTTTTCATTCCTAGAACAAAGTGGGGCACTGAGAGCCACACTTTTATGCTTCTAGCTCCATGTCAGTTTTGTATCCTTTACAAGAGTCCACAACTTTTCCATTTCAAATCAAAAGGCACAAACTAAGCAAAATCATTTAAGTTTCTAGAGTAGCAAAAGAAGGCTAAGGAATTTCTCTTCTTTTTGAACAGACTATTTTGTATTCTAATTATGATGCTGTGAAATTCTAATTCTTGTGTATGGAAACATAGAACCATTGACATCCCAACACTTCACGCATCAATTTCAGAAACAAATTCAGACCTCTGTTTCTATGCTGCCTCCTTGCGTGTGCTTAGTGCTCGACTGCAACTTCTGAATGGCATTCCTTTGTCATATTATATTTTCTTCAGGCTTTCCCAAAAAGTCCTTCTTAGAAGTATGTTTGTACTGAGAATTGCAACCAACATACACTGGCCCTCAATCACCTCTTTCATAAATGAAGCTCTTTCAGAAGTATACCTGCAAATACTTCTTAAGTCATTCTAGAAAGTTCTTACCCACTTCTGATCAATTCATAGGTCAGTGTTCTAAAGTTGTTAGGATCAGGCGATGCCACGCATGTGTCCACAAACACTGCCAGATTTGAGTCAGAGCTGTGAAGGGAAGCTTGAAGGAACAAATTCTGATTCAGATCAACATAGTATGGGAAGTCATGCACTGGCCACAGGAAAGATGAGGAATTGTAGAATGTCAGGTTCACGCTGTATCTGCCGTACTGGGACAGACTTTCATTGACATTAATGATGTCATTGGCAATGTACATTGCTTGTACCCAGGTGTTCTGGAGCATTTTGCAGTTGACGTTCAAATAAAGGTCCCTTTGCCTCTTGATGATGTAACCAAAAGCAGGCACTCTTATCACATTGGAGTAGGTGATTGTTTCATTGTTGCCCTGTTTGACACATTAAATGAGTACAAAATCATTGCATGTAGTCATGTTCACAGTGTGTACTGTGAAGTTCTGCATATGCCAGGTCCTAATACTAGTCAGAGGGAACATGTCATACTCAGAAACCTCAAACAACATGGGTGGGTTTGTTCACTTAACTCTCTCCTATACTTAGTTCTCTAGAACATTACTCTGAAATAGATACAGGGATTGCCTAAACACTGGGAAGGATAAGTAGGAATGTTTAACAAACCTTAGCCTCCAGAAGCACACGTTTCTTTTCTGTGTTTTGAATGCCTGTGGGCTACAACACTATTTGCAATTCATTACAGTTTTCCAAATGTCTATAAAATTTCCATGGCCAAAACTGGAGAACTCTCCAAAATATGTTGACACTTACCTGTCTACGTGTACCACAGCCATTGTATGGAATGTTGAATATAACCTTAGTTGAAGTAATTGTTGGTCTACAGTAAGGGTCAGACAAGCTGATGTTCCACACTGAGTAGCCCTGTGACTGGACATAACGTCTGTCCACTACTGCACGCATGTATGTTGGCAAGCATACAAGAGCTAGGGAAGAAAATATGAATTACTAGTTATTTAAGGTGCTCGACAATGTTTACACAGAGTCATAGAATCAGTTGGTTGGAAAAGACCTTTATGATGGTCTAGTCCAATCATTACCCCAGGATTGCCACCACTAAACCATGTTACTTACGACCTTGTCTACACAGTTTTTGAACACTTCCAGGGATGGTGATTCCACCACTGCCCTGGGCAGCCTATTACAGTGCCTGTTCCAGCTTCAACAAATACAGTGGCCTACCATTTAGGGGAGAGAATTCATAAGCCAAACCACTTATTTTTATGCTCTAGACTTAGATATGAATAAGCAGTAGTCTCTGACAAACTTCAGCTGACCGTCAGTTACTGTCCTGGCCAAAATATGTAGCTTACAATAGGCTTTTTCTGAGACCTTGATTGAGCCTGTATCACCTGTATACATAAAAACATTAAAAAGTGGGAGTTTTTCCTGAACAAGAAGTCAAAAGCTATCATGGAAGGTGTAGAGCTAAACTTATGCAATGGCTTGCAGAAGCACTGCTTAAGTAGGGGGATCATAGAATCATAGAGTAGTTACAGTTGGAAAGGACCTTAAGATCATCAAGGCAGTTCACTGAGTCCATGGCATCAAAAACAATGATGAGGGGGAGACTCTGGCCGTTAGTAGCAAGAGATATCTGTTGACAGGGACCTACTGGCAACACACAGCCTCTTGAAAGGCAGATATAAAGACAACAGAGCCAAACTTGATGGGCACTGTTTTTGCCTGGGGATGTTGTGATCACACATTAGATAAACTTTCCTGCTGGGACTGCAGGAGAGTACTGGAAGAGGTCACCTAGAAAAGTGGCTTTGAAGATTTCATCCTCTGAATGTTTCTAGAGCCTCAGTTAGACTTCACAATGGATCTGACCTGGTGGTGGCAGCAGCTCTGCTTTGAATAGTTGGACTAGGAAGCCTCCAAAGGTCCTTTCTAAGCAACATTTCTATGATTCTATGAAAATCTGCCCACAAAGGTAGGGAAAAAATATATATGAGTAAAGTTGTGATAAGAAGAAATATAATTTTAGACTGGCCATTGTAGAAAACATCTCAAGGAAATTAATCTGATGCTTAAAAATGTTTTTTAAATGAAAAAAATTACTCTCTGATGATGATCATTACAAAATTCAAGTAGGAATGTCATCTATGTGCAACAATATTAATACTTATTTAATAAATAAAATCAGGGTATAAAAGCTTCTAAGCAAAGAAAACATTACAAAGAGATTGGAAACTTACTGGTGTTATGATCTGTTGGAATGGACTGATATTCAGCATGAAACCCTCTACCGGAATGGCTGGAGTCACTGTGAAATCTGACAGCCATGAAGTTTGACGATGATGTGTACACAAGCTCATATTTAGAACAAATTCTTCCAAGCAGTGGAGAAGTATTGGGTGGCCCATCATAAATCTCAATATAGTCATTCTGGCATCCACCGTGCAACCTGAGGAAGAAAGATGAATGTATAATAAAATGCGTTTGAAAACGTCAGTTTTTAAGCGCTGACGAACAATGAACTGAAATACTTCACTCACACAATTGCCATGCAATATTTATAATACACTTATAATCATGGGATACGTGCCAGGGAACTTGGGTTGGAACTAGATGATCTTAAAGTCCTTCCCAACCCTAATTACTCTATGATTCTAACTGTGGTTGCACTTGAGATTTGAGACCCATTTATTACCCAAGCAGGAAGTGGTTTACTTACTGAATATTTCTAAATGTGAGCACAATGCGGAAATTATTCTCTACTTGTATTTGCCACAAGCAATCTGCATTATCTGGATAATACAGAGGATAATAAGGACTCTGAAGCGTTCCAGAAAGATTAAAAAGTAATCCACCACAAATATATTTTTTAGCTGGGGAAATAAAAAAGAAAAAAAAGAGAAGAAAATAAGAAATAAATGTGATACACCCAGATATATTTCTAATCAAATGAAGATATATTTTATTAATCCAGCCACAGCTCCAAGAGATTAAATCTCCAGAGAGAGTACTGAAGAGTCGGGTTCTTCTTACTCAGGCTACAAGTGTGATGATCTCTTCAGAGAACTCTGACTCTCACATTCTATTTTGCATTTGATAGGCTTAAAACATAAATATATAAAAGAAAGAAAACATGTGGTGCTGGCCCAAATCACAAAAAAAAAAACCAACCCTACTGAAGAAGGCAAAGGTTTCCCCCACAAATCAACATAGTCTGAATTCCATCCCCAGTAACAATCAGAGAGATATAGCAGACATGCATGTAGGATTTAATGAGTTAGTACCCAGAGTGCATTTTCCCAAAACCATTACAATATGCAAATGATGCCACTCCAACCTATAAACCTGCAAATAATACGACTCAAAAGTGATGCATTATATAGATGAAAAACACAACACGAACCTGGAGAAGTCACTGGTGGTGTGGGAACAATGGTAGTGCTTGTGGCATCTGTAGAGGAGAAAAAGAAAGAAGCAGGTGAGGATCCCATGGAAAAACTGTCAAGGCCATGGTTTCTTCCAGCACTGGG
>NW_009936885.1:0-13396 GCF_000696875.1 Nestor notabilis
TTTTTTTTTTTTTTTTTCATTTTAATTTGAAATGGTAGAGATCATCACAAGACAGTGCTGAGCATATGCTAATGCAAGGGAATGAATCAAAATGGGAGCACCTGTCTTACAACATTAGAACATTTCTGGAGTTTAATTTATTTTAAAACACAGTTAAAAAAGTAACATTTTTTCCCTTGATATTATTCTCCAATTCATACTTAAATATGTCTTTTATAATTCTGAAAGCCAGAACAGCCAGCAATACATCAAAATGAAAACTGCAGTTTCAGAAAGTCCATTTTACTACTTTACAAGCCACAACAATATTACCTAATAGGCAAGAGCTGGCTTCCTTCAACAGTCTTCTATTCACTTTGGATAGGAAAATATATATTCTTGTACAAGTAGAACACTTGAATATTTACAGTTTTGGACTCCTGTGTGACTGGAAAGAAAGGAGAAGCAGCCAGCAATGTTTTAGAACAATGCTTCATTGAGGAGGCTTTTCACAATGTTCCATATTCCACCAGTTGTTCTATGGAGAGGAAAAAAAAAAAAAAACCACAACCAAAAAAAACCCCACAAACCTGCTTTTTTGAAAAATAAAAAATACTTAGAGATTCCCCTTGGGGGAAACTTTAAGCAACAAACAAAGATCACATACAAAAGGTCACATACAAGACTCAATACCGGGCTGCTTTTTTTTTTTCTTTTTTATTTTCAGCTGCACAGCTCTCAAAATCTCCTCCAACTTCAACAGAATAGGCTCCTGTCTTTAAATAGGCAAAGTTTTAATATGTTTTAGAAGTAGATGGCAATACTTCAGCTTTCCCATAAAAATGGGAAGAGGTGTATAAAGTCAAATTCAGAGATCTTAAGCTGTCATCAGCAAGATTGCTTAATTCCACCAAAAGAATATTTTGATGTTGTAGGCAAGTTTCAGCGGGTATCTTCAGGACTGTCCTAGAAGACAGCAGCCATAATTTAGGTAGCATCTAGCACCAGGGGAAGAAGAAAACCCTATAACCTTCTTTCAAGGCTGGGAACTCCCTGCTGACAGAAAGCAAGAAGGAATAATGACCCTAAAGGGTGAAATGTAGAATTCAATGCAAAACCACCTTGTCTTGGAATGACATCTTTCATGAGTCATGAAAACAATGGGTTTATTTTTTCCATGTGCCTCCATTATAGGAGGGTCACCCACACAATCCTGATTCATGATAAGCAGGAAGAGATGAAGATCAGAAATCATCTCCCAGAACATCATGGAAGCACAATTCACATTCTAGAAATTCTGATTAGGGAAACATAAGGTCACTTGCATTGATACCCTGTGATGTTTACACACAAATCATGCTGCTTTCTTCATAAGAGGCAAGCCCTTGCTTTCAGGTTGTTCTTCTACACAGTGAGCAGGGAAGAATGTTTTAAAATGTACACCTACAAATATCCAGTTTAGAAATACAAGTCAGCAGTGAAATGATCACTGTAACAATTCTCTCAGCTTTGAGCTTCACACTCAAAAATAAAAACCTCCTAAAAGGAAAGGGAATAAGGCATATAATCAAAAAACAGAGCAAGCAACTATTAAATAGCAAATTAATTATAGTTCTACCTGATACTTAATTTATCTTTTATAATTAAAAAAAAGTACTTAAACCTCTTTTAAAAAACAATTACAAGAATATTTCTCCATTCAGCATAAAAGCATGTGCAGAATTCCACAGAATGGGGCTGAAAACATTCAGATTGCATGTATGCAAAGAAGATTTGGCTTCCTTATTATTTAAGTGACAGCTAAGGAAGGAAACCACTCTGAAGAATACATACAGATTCTTTTGAGTTTTGGAAGATGACAAAATTGTTAGCATTAACAGACACATACCCAACTTATTTCCAGCACCAAGCAGAAAGCAACTGAAGAGATTTCTCTCCAAACTAAACTTTCAAATGCAAAAATAGTGATGTAGAGGCTAAAAGCATAGATGGTTCACAGAATTACACAAAAGATACTTGCATCTGCTATGGATCAGGTGTCTGGGGTGCACATACACCAAAAAAACCAGAGTCTCCATGAATAAAAGGCAAATAGTGCACTGCTGCCCATGGCACTCTTGTTCCTGGTCTCATGCCACTTTAAGTATTTTTATGTTGATTCAACCTGGTTGAACACCAAGATAAAATACCACTGAATAAACAAGGACACAACTATTCTATAAGGTATGAAAATTCATCCTAGCAATTGCTAGCACTTTTATCAGGGGCAGGACGGGGGCAGGCACAGGGGAACATGATCTATTCTTCCACAAGGTAGAGAAAACTTCTTCAACAGTTTCCCAACAGAGAAATTCAGAACATTTCAGGAAACGTTTTTACTTAAAAGACCAGCATGAAACCCCATGTAATGCAAAAATAGTCAGACTAAAACTATCAATAAGAAATACAATACACTAGCGAACCAGAATGGGAATGGGTAACCAGAAAGCTTTACTCAACTCCATGGATCAAATGCAGCCAGGCCATATGAAAAGGTTGTGGAAAACCATCTCTATGCATCTTTCAGAATCCATATGCTATCTTTCTGAAGCTTAATATTATATCAATGTATGTAATAGTCTAGAGCAAGCAAACAGGGTGGCAGCTATCTGTATCATCAAGTCAAAGGAAATTTATTCAGGTGAAATACAAAGCTTTTGTGTCTGTCTTTAAGAAACGCATATTTTAACCCAAATTCAGATAAATTTTAATCCAAATTTAGATGTTTTCTTGGATCATTTCTGGCACTGTTGGCTAATTAATAGTTTTTATTAATTTTTTTGGAATACCCAAGAAAGTCATACCTTTTATGATAGGTATGCACAAATAATGTCTTTATGATTTCCCCCCTCCAATTTTTCTCTATCAGGACTAAAAATCTTTATTCTTTTATTCTAGAAAATAAACTATTAACTCTGGTAACAGTAGTATATTTATCTGAATATTCTGCCAAAAAAAAAAAAAAAATAATTGGAAGAATATAAGAATTTAACAAAAAAAAAAAAAAACAAACCAATGGAAAAGTAGTAGCTCAATTTTAATTTTAAGTAGAAGTAGTTACAGTGAAGCAGCTTATGAGTATGAAAAGTATGAATGACCATCAGCCTGAAACTCAAAAGGATGGTCTGTTATATCAGGAAACAGCAATATGAATCGTGTTTTCCAGCCTGGACCAAAGACTGCCACATAAATCCATGAGATCTGGCTACAGCCATGGAAGTCTAGGCCATGAAAGGAATCTGCTTAAGACAGACAGCTAACAAATTAGAGGACAACTATGCATGAAGATTTTTGCTCTACTACTTTGAGACAAGGAAGTACAAAATGAAATATAATCCTTTGTAAAATAAGAAAATTAAGTTTTAAGTAACTTTAAGTTTGGTGGCTTTGTACATAACAACAAAACTTTCCAAACCTAAAAAGCCCAATTAAAAGAGCATAAAAGGATCCTTGTATAAGATAAATCATTGTAGCTGACAGTTTTAGGACCTTATGACCTTTGGACAAAATTTATTGTAACCAAAACAGGACTGTAGCTCAGGAGTATCTGAAACCAGCAGATGTTCAGGAGGTGCTGTAGCGAAGTTAACTGATAAGTAGAAGGATGAGGAGAAATCACTCACTTCTGTCAGTGGTGTTACCAAACTAATTAAGCTGGTGTAAGCATTTATCTACTGCGCATGCTTCAAAGACTTCCAGAACAAGGGTTCAAGGAACGGGCAAGTGATGAAGATCGTTGGAAGAAGTAAACGACCACCGAAGACCACTACCACGTTGTTATGCGCATGCGAAAATAGGCGTGGAATTATGTAAAACAGCTCTCGGACAACTAATGCATATGTATGACATCTATCGGAAATGTAATGAATATGTATGTTAAGCAACAATATAATCACGGTCTGTTTGATGGTTAAACGAGACACACATTAGGAGGAGATATCCCCTGTGTCTCCCAGCGCTGCAATAAAGAATACCTGCTTGTCAACTTAAACTTTGTTGGCGAGTTCTTAACGAGTTCTACAAATCAACTTGTACCCACGAACAACAGAATAGTAAATAAATACAAAAGCAGACTGCAGCACTATACCCTACACACACACACGCTAGCAAAGCCCTGCATCTCTGCAGATTCCCAGAGGCAGAAGCCTGTCCAGATGCCTTTTTCACCTCCCTCAGAGGTTCCTGAAGTGGTATAAAGCTGTACTGACCTAACTCATGTCAGTGTAGAGAGTGTAGAGAACTGGGTCTTCATGTGTTCCATAACATGGAAGGAAGAGAAATACTGAACTTCCTTCCATGTCTTGCATTTCTGAGTTTGTGACACTATTTGGTTATTTCCTGTCATTTCAAGATCATCAATTTTAAAATCACTAGGATTATGTGTATCGAAATCCTATATCCACTTTTTTTTTTGGGGGGGGGGGGGGGGGGGGAAAGTTAGCAAAGCTTTATTAGGAAGATGAGATAAGCGGATAAACTATATTTTCTTCCTGGTTTAAAATCTGCCAGATAAAACTTAGCATTTTTATTTGTATTGCCTTTCCTAACAATAATCCTTCTTTCTCTGCAGAGAACACTTTAACGAAAAACATTTTTATCTCAGAACTAAGCAACATGTCAAATAAAAGCAAAATAAATCTTAAAAAATTGCTTCTCTCCAGGCTACAGACTGCATAAGTTTCCTAGCAGAGGCTATCAAGCTTCCTTACAAAGGTCAAACTTCAGCAGTATTTAAACCCTCTGATTATTATTAATAGCCTGTGACTTAGCCCACAGTGCCTTTTCTATAATTACAGAACACCAGGTTGGGACCCCAAGGATCATCTGGTCCAACCTCTCTTGGCAAAAGTACAGTCTAGACAAGATGGTCCAGCACCCTGTCCAGCTGAATATTAAAAAGTGTCCAATGCTGGGGAACCCGCCACTTCCCTGGGGAGATTATTCCAATGGCTGTTTGTTCTCACTGTGAAAAGTTTTCCTGTAGTCTCCAACCAGAATGACTCCAGCAGTAACTTTTGCCCATTACCCCTCATTTTTAACATGTGATTCCTTGTAAAACGAGAGCCTCCATCTTCTTTGTAGCCACCCTCCCAATACTGGAGCAGGGTGATAAGCTGATCCTCCGAGCCTTCTTTTCTCAAGGCTGAACATGTAATGTAACCGCATTATCTCACAGCACCACACAGGACACATCTACGCAGCAGTCCAGGTGGAGAGCCCAGCTGGCTTTCCACAAGAACCCACTAGCTTGCCCAGGACCCTGGGTGAATACCATGCAGGCAAAGACCAGGCTGCTACAGGCATGCTGCCACCATGGCATGCCAGTCAAATACACTTACACTCATAAAAGCTAAACACGTCCTTTTTGATTGCAGCATGGACAGAGCAACAGTTTTTCAGGCTTTTGTTGACACGTATATTTGCTTATGTTGGAAAAGACCTTTAAGTTCGTCGAGCCCAAATGTTAACCCAGCACTGCTAAAACCACCACTAAACCATATCTCCAAGCACCATAGCTACATGTCTTTTAAACACTTCCAGGGATGGAGACTCAACCACTTCCCTGGGCAGCCCTTTTGATGAAGAAATTCTTCTTAATTCTAATCTAAACCATCCCTGGCACAACTCTCAGCCTATCACTTCCCACCTTCAATTCTCTCCACTCTAGATTAATTAGCATTTCAAATAATTCTTTAAAGTTTCTAGTGTTCACACATATAAAAAACACACTCGTTTTCCTTCAATTCACATCTTTTTGAATAGGCTAGATAAAAACCTAAGTTTTAATACTGATTATTCAAGTGTTAATTATGTTTTTTGCCATAGGAATTCTGTTTGTGCCCTAGTTTCTCAGCACAGTTCTCAAAATTACTTCAAAACATTAATATTATAACGGATAGAATTGAGTTGGTTTATTTTCTTTCCTCCATGCAAGTTAACTGAAGCTGTGAGAAGGAAGTGCAGCACAGCTTGTTCCAACCAGCACCAGAAAAAGTCTCAGATCCTTTTAAAGACAATCACACTGTGATCACTGAAGACCACAAAAGGAAAGATTACAAGACAAAACACAGCAAGCAACAATACCTTAAAACCACTTTTTTTAAAGTGTAAGATGGGTCTTTAAAGCGTTCAGTGAGATATGCAGGATCATTTAGAAGACTTTGCCTCTGTGTATGTCCATACCAGGGATCAGAAAAGAATGACTGGAAGGAAAAAAATAAAATAAAATAAAAATAATCTCGGGGAACACAGAAATACCTCCCATGACAAAGTTACCATGTTCAATAAGGAGAAATGCAGAGGAAGTCAGAAATATTCTAAACAATAACTTGGCTTCTGTTAGCTGCTATACATCCAGCATTCCAGACATAACTCCTAACTCCTTAAAGTCTGGATGAAATTTTCCCAAAAGAAGAGATGAAAACAACAGGGTCAACACATAGAAAATGGAGAACACACCCAGGAAAACCTGTATCACCCTAATGCTTCTTCCTCCCCCATTTCATTCTCTCCCCAGCTATCTTTACTTCAAGGAAAAAAAATACATTTCCTTCCTGCTGCATACATCTCAGAATTAATCAGCTTGTTAACAAACAACTTGTTCAAGAGGCCATTCATGGCTATGAAAATACTGTTGAGCAGAGTGGAATGTATCAAAGCCTTGATAAAAGCCAGACCAAGTAACACTGATTACTTATCAGACCATTGATAAAAAAAGCCTTGCTCCTCAAACAGAAAATCTCAGCAGTAAAAACTGATCGCACACTGTATTTATTTCTTTAAAATCCATTCCAAAATGCAAACACACTGGCCTCACTGAATCCCATTATGTGCTTGGGCTACATTGACATTAATCCTCAGAATGTCCCATTAGAGTTTAAGTCTGCTTATTTAACCTTCCTGTGTATCTAGGAGATATCCATAAAATCAAAGACTCTGTCAGCTAAAAGCAGTTCCACCTACTAATTTTGAAATGGCAGTGTGGTCCTGGCTATTTCTGGAGAAGGAGTTTTTTGGTACGGGCTTTTTTTGAAGGAACAGATGGTCTATTTATTTTTACCTTCTGCCTCAACTTTGTAGCAGACCAACAAGCTATTGTCAAAATACCTCTAAAAAAAAAAAAAAAAAAAAAAGAAAAAAAAAGAAGGAATAGGCTGAGTGAACAGCTGCAGATTCTTCTAATCACTCATAAATCTACTCAAAAAAAGTAGTGCCATCACATAATCCCTACTCCAATGAAATTAAACCCACCTGAAGCTGGTAGGAGCTTGTCATTTGGGTACCATGCTGCAGTAGGATCTGCAATGCACTTAACAGAAATAGAATTAATTGTCATCCTCTAAAGAGTTAGTATTAGCATGTTAGGCTGTGATAAAAAGGAGACATCATTGGTAATGCTGAGGCTTATCTTCTCATGGGAATACTTCAGAATGTTCTTACATTAGGAAAGCTTTTATACCCTTCTGAAACAGCACATAACCATTTTTGTTTCATGAACTTTTGCATTCCATATCTGTTCTATTCTTTATAAATATTGCTCTAAAGGAAAGGTCAATGGCAAAAGTCTACAGATATATTCAATATCAGGCAGACTTTTCAAATAGTCAAGAGGAGCAAAAGTCTAAGAACTTGAGTAAACCTGAAAAAACAAAAGGCCAGCTGCATACAATTAAAAAAAACAATCCCAAAAAACTCACATAAACCAAAAACATACCACAAAAAAACCCCCAAAAGAACAACAAACAAAAAAAAACAAAAAAAAAACCAACAAAAAAAAACCAAAAAAAAACCACACACACAAAAAACCCACCATAAAAAAATCCACCCAAGAAAAAAATTAGTAGTGGGGAAAAAAAAAAAACAAACCAACCAGAAAAACCCAACAACAAACAAAAACCACAAACCCCCAACCAAACTCTCCCAAACCTAGCAATAATATTTAAGGTACTACACCTGCCATTGTTTTCTTTTTGCTATTAAGAAAAATGGAGTATGCATGACTTCAGATGGTCTTCCACACCATTTGCATCTTCTGAACTTCTATTAGGTAGCTACAATAAAGTCCTACATATCATCAAGTGCAAGTTCTTGATTAATCTAACATTTGCAGTTAAAAAAAAAACAAAAAGAAAAAAAAAAAAAAAAGACTTTAACTTACCCCAATAAACTGAAAATTCAATTAATATCCTGGCCAGCCCTTGCCTGTGATTAGTATTATCAGGTACATAATAGTACATTTCCAATTTTTCTATTGAAGAACTCTGCTGTACTGGACAAATGTACAGAAATTATAGTACAGAATAAAACTAGAGAAACGGGAAGATAAAGAGTTGACAGGTTTTGTATAATTTGTATGTCATAAACCTGTTAAGAGTTATCAGAAGCATCAGTGCAGAACATATGAAGTTTTATTAAGAAAGTTTTTCAAGGTCCTTCACCAATTTCTTGGAAAAATTACACTGCAAAGTCATAAAGGGTAGATGTCTGGCATTAACAGATGCCCAGGAACAAGGATGTGTACAATGAGGTGGTAACATTTTCTAATGCCAACAAAAGAGACTCACACCTAAAACTGAGGGCAAAGCTACAGGCTCTCAGTATCCTCACTAAGCAAGTCAAAATATTAAAAAAAGAAAAAAAGATTCAGTGCTGATACATGCAAACTGTATACAGTTGGCAAAGCACATTCACTTTTATAACACTGAACTTAAAATTAGCTATCACTACTCAGCAAGTACGTTCTGGTGGCAATGGGGAGAATTCAGCTCAGTTCTGAGAGCTAGTCAGAAAAAGAAAGGGAACAGTAAATAGTGCTCAGTGAAGATACTGAAGGAGAAGGCACTGTTTTGACCTTAACAGTCAGTAGCTGCTGACAAACCAAAGGCCAGAGGCTAGAGCCTCTCTCATAAATTAGGGGCACATGACTTATTCATTATATCTCTGAGTGAAGATGGGTATGAAAACCAGCATTAGTCGTCTTGGTCCAGCCAGGAGCCTGTGAAAGCAAGGCTACCCTTCAACACTACCTAGCTGACCTCCTCATTCCCTCCCCTTCACACCACTGTCCTAAAACACCTCCAGGTCCCAGTACAACCAGGACCTTGTCCTCACCACACATCTCCATGCTGATACCAAGATGACACACAGCAGTCACCCCTCATCCCTACCACAAACGAGTCATGGCAGCGGGGTTACAGTTAGGCCCTCAAGAGGGCTAAAACAGCCCTCCCCTAAATCACTTTTCAGGAGCCATAGGACATCTGCCTAACTGAACACCACTCAAAAGGGCAGAAAAGAAAGGACATGAACAGAACAAAACAACACTTTATGCTTCACTCCCTAAAGGGGCAGCATAGACCAATCTGCTCTCAAAACTTGAGAGCTGCTGAGGTAGCAAACACTAAGGGAATTTAAAATAAATAAATAAATAAATAGAAAGGCTAGTCGGGATCACCTGGTATGCAACTTAAACAGCGGCACCCTGATGTATGTATATATATCCACAGCTCCTCTCCTCCCTTCTGCTAAATACAACTTTACTAATGACTCTATGGTTGGGCAAGCACAGACTTGCCAGAAAATCATCTTTGATGGTAAAAGGGCTCTACCCACAAATTCCTTGGGCTGGCTGACATAAATCATTTTGAAGATGAAAGATGATTCTAGCTGTACGTATACTGCAGCTTCCCTTCTTCTCTCATCATCTAGCTCGTAAAAGTCTAAACCGAGGTTAATCAGCAGCCCCTGGCTTCAAAATTCTGCTTTTGGCTAAAAATAAAAACAAATTTTGCCCTTGGTGAATTACTTCAGTAGCATGTTTCTTTCTTAGGATTAGTTAACATTAGCCTAAAATGTTCATTTGGTTGGTAACCTAAAACTATTATCTGAAGAGATTGCTGCTGCCATCTACTGACAACTTCCATTATAAACAAAATATAAAACAACTTAAACAGAGGTTACATTCTAAAAGGAGACAAACTAATCCCATAGAAAAGCCCAGCATGCACAAACTGGCAGCCAGACTACATTATCTACCCAACAGGGAAACAAAGCATGAATAATACTTCATCTCCGGCTCAGATCCCTTACTGTGAAGGAAGAGTTTAGCAACAGTATCCTGACATGCTGGTTTACTGTCTTAACCCAGGAAAAAAAAGTGACACAACCCATTGGTTTTGGGGGTGAGGTTTTGTTTTTTAAATAAAAGAGGAGGGTATATTCCTTTGACTACTAGTCACTCAGCTCTAAAGAAATGTAGGTATACAATTTCAAAGATAAATCTTTTAACTTTCTTTCACAGCATTTTCTCTTAGAAATAATATCCCAGTTCAGATTAACATAACTGAAAGTGCCCGTTCTGTGCTTGGTTTGATACAGTTTTCTCTTCCTAAGGGGGTCTTCACTGGAATGCATTGTGAAACAGTTTCATAGGCCAAGCACCTCTTCCAGCTACAGCTGATACCAGCGTCAAAACACAATCCTTCAGAGGAGATTCACACGAGCTGCCTCTTAGTATGGCATGTTACTCCACTGGTATTATTAGCCTTCCTCCATCCCTAAGTTTCTTTCATGTGTTAGGAGCTAATATTCCATGAGATAACAGAAGTATTTCAGTTGCAGTGTACTCAGCTAGGACTGCTACACATTGTCTGCTCAGCATGTGCACACAGAGTTTTAAAGCCTTTCTTGTTTCCAGTATAGCTATTGGGTCTTCTATCGCTAAAACCAGACAGATGTAAGAGTTGTCTCTAAAATCCATAGCTTACATAGCAAGAATTGTCACCCAGGTCTCCCAAAATAGCTATGGAAGCTAATGGAGTCCTGATCTTGGAAACTTCCCTCAAATAGCAAATGTCTACCCAGCCCCAGGACACACTGTAGCCAAGCGTGAAGCTGCTCAACAAAAACATCTGCCAGTTCCTGTGCTCTCTAAGAACCACCACAGGGTTCACTGCAGCACAAAATACAGCAAGAGCCAGTAAACCAAGACAGAACCACACAGGGATGCTCTATAACCTTTGGCTAAATAGTTATCTACACTATTATCTATTCGAAATAAGATTGGTACTTGATTATTGCCAACATATAATTGTAATATACAATTCCATGTATTATGCAATTGTAACATACTAATTGCTGCAGGAATAGCAGAGAACACAAACAACTGTAGAAAAAAAAAATAGCTAACTCCATTAGATAACACTTACAAATTCAGGGATTTGCTCAGATTAAGTATTTATATATACCACTGGAGCCTTTACAAACGCAGATCAAGGACCACAAGACCTTATCATATTATCCACTATACAGACAGAGAACATAGATGTCAAACCACAAGAAAAGCCAGAGAGTTTATACACCACAGACATGCAAGCCCATGTCAGCCTATATAAGAGACAGTGAACATTACAAATAAATAAATGGCATTATCATTATGAACTTGTAAGCATCATAGCAAAGAAGATTTGTAAAGGCAGAACTTAGAGAAAGATTACATTTCTTAGTGAGTGTTTTGTTTTAGTACTTCCTTGTTGGTTTCACAGATCTATGAAAGCAGTCTCTGTGTGCTAGACATCACTCAAAATCAGAAGGATTTTAAACATAGAACAGGTAGGGTACTGGAGGCTGGGGAAAAAACTTCATAGTGAAAATAAAGAGCTTACAAAAAAAGACGCAGGAGCCAGATGCAAAGGAAAGACTAACCATAAAAAAATAAAAAAGAAAATTTGTTTTTCAACAGCTCTAATGGATATAATTAAACCTCATCTTTTCCAAGATCAGGAGAAAGGTATTTCAGTAAATGAAAACACAAAATAAGATTACCGCAGTCTAGAGTTTTAGGTGATAGAGAGAGAGAGCGGTCCATCTAGAAAAGAATTTGCAAAAACACGGACATAGTCAGAACATGAATACTTAGAAACACATTCCTGTTGAAAGCAATGCTAAAAATGGTATGAGTGGCAGGAAGAGAAGTGATGTTTGCTTCAGCCATCAAAAGCATGGGGGGGAAGAACTTGACAGGAAAGATTAAGCAGCTGCTGGATTCCCGCTGAAATTGCATTCATGGCTAAATGCACAGGAAGAGGTCTCTGAAAGGCAAGATGAAAGCAGAGTTTGGAGAAACAGGTATTTAGGCAGATGCAATTTAATACTGAAGAATATGCAATTTAAAGTTAGGTTTTTCTCATATATGCTTCAACTCTAGGTAGAGCATATCATGAATCCCCAAAAAGCATAAAATCGAAAGAAGAAGCTGCAAATGACCAGGAGAAAGTGGAGTCAGTCAGAGGGTGAGCTATCATTCGAAGTGGCAGACAATTGCATGAACAAGAGAGATGCTTCTTAGCTCTCATTTGGAAGAGGTTATTCAAAGGAGGTTAGTGTAAGACTGTTATGAAGAGTGCAAGAGATAGCAACAGGACTGGGAAGGAGAGTAGGATGGAAATGCCATGGGTGACACTGTAAACAAAGCAGTCACAGACTTCAGATATGAAAGCTGGGGAAGCAGGCAGGTAAAAGACAGGTAGCACAAAAAAGTAAGCATACTTAAGCCATGAAAAAGCTAAAGGAAAGAAAGACATTATGGAACAAGTTAAGCAAGAGATTAAAGCAGACAGAAAAAAACCAGGAGACAATGAAATTATCAAAGCAAGCACAGGTTTTAAGAAAGGTCTGCCTCTGACAGCAGAAGGAGGAAAGGGAGTGCTTCACTATCTGGAGTAAGTCAGTAACATCTGGAGGCAAGAATGAGCAGCAGCAAGATAAGTTAGAGAATCAAAGATGACACAAAGGCAGTAGGGCTTGCCAGGATCCCATTAAAATGGGGAAAAGAACAAGATAGAAAGTCATTCAGTTCATTGTAAAAATAGGAGTAAGTAATGTTTCTCCTTACTTGACGGCTATAAATTGCCTTTTTGAGTACTGTTGGAAGGCAGACTGCAGCAACAGTCAGTACATACACCTTACTGGTACCACACAGACTCCCACTAACAAAAGCTCAGTGTGTCCTTGCTACCACAAGGAAACACAGCATTCTGAGCTTGCAGTGGTCTGCAGAACTAAAATATATGGGTCTGGGTCAGCACTAAAACTGTTTTGGGGGAAGACCTACTAAGAAAATTAGGGGTTATGCTTGTCTACTTACTGGTTATGCTGGTCTACTTACTGTTCTGCCCCAACTATCGCAGACAGCTTCATGGTCCCCACATGATCTCTTCACTGGCAGCCTGAAGACAGCAGCTTCCTCCCTCCTAACACTACATTGGTATTTGTATCATGCTTAGTGGGTTTATAAGGCTAGAGTTTACAGCATTCAACTAGCATAGAGTTCTCTGCATAGCATTCTTCCAATCCAATATGGCTAAAACCAGCAAGAAAT
>NW_009936885.1:13417-29962 GCF_000696875.1 Nestor notabilis
GGGGGGGGGGAGTTTCTATTATTTAGAAAAGCATTCAAAAATACCTTCGCAGTATAACATAAGGGGCAACACAACTGGTTATTTAAAGATAGGCCCAGTCTAAGAAAGGAACTTAAACCACACAGAAGATATCTCACTTATTTAAACATATTACTACAGCAACAGGATGCTATACCTTACTGAGGAAGGTTAAAAAGCCCAGATGGCAACATCCCTTCTTTCAACACAAACAATTTCATTTGAGTTCTTAACTAAACTCAGCACTGCCTGATATTTAAACTTATATATATATGCACATGTGTGTACCATTACATACAGATAATAAAAACCTCATTCCAACAGTACACATCTCACCTAAGGGGAGACAGAAGTACATGCAAGTTTGGGGCTGAGAATCTTCAGAAACACATTAAGACTTTTGAGCCATGTATGGATTGATACGGCTTCCAGGCCTGCCTATGCCACAGTTTTGTCATTTTCTGCTTCCATCTCCATTTAGCACACTTCCTACTATAAATCAAAATCTTACCAACACAGCAACAACATGTTTCACTGAAACTTTCTGAACAGGTATTATATTACAGACACAGATTCACTTACCTGCTTATCAGCTTACAGACAATGCAAAACATGTTCATAACCAATATCAAACAAGTAGTATTTAGCAAAAAAGCCACATCAGCAGTGACATTCAATCCCAAAGCAGTGCTATACAGCACAGCAACACCCTGGCTGCTCAGACCTTAAACACACTGATACAGAGCATGCTCTAGAAAATTGAAATCACTGCTGAAAAGTGGTTTATAAAAAGTACATCCTTAGCCAGAAGAGACTCTTTTATTTCAAGATGCCCTGAAGAGATCACTGACTTACAGAATAAACCACACACCGAGAGAAAACCCCATAGTCCAACAGACCAGAAAAGGCCTCACATCTCCAATATAAATAAAGCACTCTCACTCTGTAAGAATATTTAAAAGATATCAGAGCTATACAGCTATGCTGAAATGCTGAAAATACACCGTGCATACCTGCCTGACTGCAGAGCAGATTCATTGATAGTCTCGCATTTTTACGGCACAACTTACATAACAACTACATCATGAGTAATCTGAGTAACATTTTCACAGCTGCATTAGTGTAATTTACATCAGAGTCTTAGAAATACATCAGAAATCTTTTTTCTATTATTTCTGCCTTGCACAAGGTTCTCTTGTTATTGATTTAGGAGTCAATCTGAAATCCTACTTCAAGGCTTTTTTGCCAACTGTTACCAATACATTACACTTGTGCTAAATGCTGTAACAATGTAATTTATGTTAAGTTTCCCCAAACATTGCAAGAAAGCTTGCAGTTATTGACAGCACAACCATTTAGATTTGCTCATAATCTCCTCTACAAAATCTTAAGCCCAATAATAGATTTGGTTTAAGGAAAGATAAAACATTACAAGAGAAGACTCAAAATATTCACTAACTTTCACTTAATTCTCTCTGGCACCAAGTGTATTGTAGCACTTCAATTTACACCTGTGTAGTTAAGTCTGTCATTTCTTCAATATGAATCCCTTGGTTTCAGTGGGTTTAGAAACAAGCATAGAGATCCACTACAGTATGAACACACCATAGAAGTTTGCTACCACAACACCACTTAGGTCTGGGCAATGAGGAATGGCTTTGAAGTGACAGAGGGGAGATTTAGATTAGATATTAGGAATAAATCCTTCCCTGTGAGGGTGGTGAGACACTGGCACAGGTTGCCCAGAGAAGCTGTGGCTGCCCCATCCCTGGCAGTGTTCAAGGCCAGGTTGGATGGGGCTTGGAGCAACCAGGTCTAGTGGAAGGTGGTCCTGCCCATAGCAGGGGGTTTGGAACTGGATGATTTTAAGGTCCCTTCCAACGCAAACCATTCTATGGTTTTGTGATTGAAGTAAAAAAGGACAGCTTTATAATTTCGTGTCTGAATACATATATACACTGCTAATTTAAGGCACTTTCAGCATTCATAACAGCTTTTATTTTAAATATGGCCATCCATTTAACTAAATTTCTTTTCTTCCACATGATTATTTTTAAAAACCAATACATCATGGAAGTCTTAAAAGGCAACCTTTCACACACGAAAGCAGTGTGGGTTTATTGAGCCAGTCATGGACGAATTGCCCTAAAAGATTGGAATGGTTACCCCCCCAAGGATCGTTAAACCACAAACTAAGATTTACACAATAGACACTAATGACTCTCCTAGAGAATCTGCTACAGACTATTGATCAAAAATCCATTTTTAAATAAATTCCTAAATATATATTCAAAAATTAGTAGGAATGTCAAAATGTTTATTCAATAAAATGTAATGGGCCCTCTGGAGCTATTACTGAGATGCAAAAACATAATTGTAGTTTTTAGTGTATTTTTTTTTATGTGTAGATTACAAAGTAATTTAGAAAACTGGCTAAGTATCAGCATTACCATTTGGGAATATTAGTAAATGGGAAAATTAACCATAGATAAGTTAGTAGCTTCTTTCTTTACTTTAATACAAACACTCCAAATTCATACATATATAGCAAACAATAGGTTAGCAGTTTTTAGCCACAGGTGGGGCTGTGGAGGGGAAAATCCAGCCCTGAATTTGCATGAGGATTCAGGAAAGTTAAAGTAATCTGTTTACTGCTTTCTTAGGGGGGAGAAAAAATAAATAAAAAATTTTAAAAGGCAAAAAATTATTCTGAAGGACCTAAACCAGAGAACAAGGAAATGACAGAGCGTGACATTCGAGATGGGGGGAAAAAGAAAAAAAAAAAAAAGAGAAAAAAAAAAAAAAGAAAAAAAGAAAACCATTGCTGTAAATTCTCATCTGTAATTAAAACCAAAACCAGTAAACAATACTGCAATCCCCAAAGAGATCTGACACTTCTAATAAGAAGTCCCCTCCTATGCCAGTGGAAAAAGGCACATAAGTATATAATACTTATACGCATAAGCAACTGTTGCCTGACAATCTTCCTCCTGGTTTTCCACACATATGAGTTCTCAAAGAACGTACCTCCAGGCCGGAACTGGGTAGAATCTAAGTAAGTAAATAACCCACATACTTTCAGTGAGGCACATAGTACTTTCTAGTTCCCTAGTTCCAAATATTAACTGTTTTGAAACCACTAATAATACTATTTTTAAGTATTTTGGACTAGGATCCATAAAAATTGCTCCAAGATTAGCATAATGTCAAACTTTTCTCTAGAAGCCCCATCAGACATGAGGCTCCCCAGCCCAGTCAACATTGCTAAGCAAAGCTTTAGGAGCACAGTTGCAAAACTACTGCCTTCAAAAGCATTGTATATTGAGTGTGTTTCATAGGACACAAATGCACACATCTGCCACCTCCCCAGAAGCGGACAGAAAGCCTACACACGTAAACGCAAGGGTTTGGGACTTCACACAGGAAGGAATTAACATACACTTGCCATAGAGGATCATATCTGTGGTTGGTTGATCTTAGCAAGCTGTCAGCCACCCACCCAGCTGCTGTCTCACTCCCCGTCCCCGCTCCTTAACAGGACTGGTGGAGAAAACAAAATTTAAAAGCTCATGGGTCAAGATGAAGATGGAAAGATCACTTACCAATTATCATCACACAGACTTAACCCAGGGAAAACTGATCTAGTTTATTGCCAATTAAAATAGACCTGGATGGCAAGAAACAAAGACAAGAACTAAAGCAGCTTCCTCCCACACCTCCTTTTTCCCAAGGCTCAACTTCACTCCATTCTCTACCTCCTCCCCACCCCCGGAGCGGGGACGGGGAATGGAGTTTTAGTCAGTCAATAATGGTTCCTCTCTTCCACTCCTTCCTCCTTACACTTTTCCCCTGCTCCAGCATCAGGTCCTTACCATGGTCTGCAGACACTGAACATCTGCTCCAGCACAGGAGCTACAGTTCCTTCTAGAAGGACCTCCTCCAGCATGGGCTGGCTATGGGCTCTAAATCAGCCAGTATATATCCACGTGCTCTGGCATAGCCTCCTCCATAGGCTTCAGGGGAATACCTCCTCTTGCACTTGGAGCAGTTCCTTCCTCTGCTTTTTCTCTGACCTTGCATGTGTTTGCAGAGCTGTTTCTCACACTTCCTCACTGCTGTGCAGCATTTTGCCCTTTCTTAAACACATTTTCCCAGAAGCACCACCTGCTTTGCTGATAGGCCCCCAACTTTTTCTTACAAAGACAAAGCAGTTGACATCCTGCAGATCACTCGCTACCATAACTTTGCCACCTACAACCAGTACCTACCATATAGTAGGGAGCCAAACAAGGGTGAATGGGGGGAAAAAATAAAATAAAAAGATTAAAAAAAAAAAAAAAAAAAACCCACACACAGAGAAAACAACCAACCCACCTACCCACACTACACACCACACTGAAGTCTCCAAAGGAAAAAGTTTCACCAGCACCAGAAAATGCCAAATTGTGTCTCAGGCCTACTACTTAGCCCACTCAAAGTCCAAAATAACCGATTCCACTGCTAGACCAGGGAAAATAAATGTCCTTAAGATGCCTAATAGGTTATTCTGCTGCATCCGGTATGATAAAGTGGAGAAATAAACCGCATTTTTTCTTCACACTGAAAATGTTTCATCACACTAAAGATTTACAGCACAAGTAAGTCAGGGAGCATCCTTTGCAATTTCATAGGGAAGAATCTTCTCCTATACAAGTAGTATAATTTATGTACATTTGAACTAGAATGACAATTTGTCATTAAACTATAAGCATTTGTATACGCAGACATGAATGTGCCTTCAAAAGCAATTAAGGAATAGCAGCAAATCAGTCTTCATTTCACGACAGTGACTTCTGGAGTTAACTGTTCAGCATTCAGATGAGCTTCTAAAACATCAGAGTTACTTTTCTTCCACATCAAGCCATAACCTAAATCAGGTTCCAGCAACAAAAATAGGAACATGGCTGCACCAGTGCTGTTCTGGGAACATCTTTCACACTCTACATTACGTGAATTATCAAAGGTTTCAATAGGATATTAAAAGCAGAAAACTGGCAACTATGCTTATTAAGATGCTTAATAACTTCTACGATAAGACTATTTTTAGTTATTATTATCCTGCAAACTACACTCCCAGAATTCAATCTGTGAGTTCTTATATCAAGGATCTGCCTCAAATGGGATCCCTGTTCATTACTAGAATAAGATATGGCAGGGAGTGGGGGAGAGGAAAATACAGAGTACACTCCCTTCTGTCATCACGGCACCAAATTGGTTTGGTTTTACTTAGCATGCCTACAAATTGTATCCTTTGAAAAAGGGATTTCAGATTCAGGGGAGATCTGTCTCTGTCAAAGCAGCTATCCTTTACAGTACCCAACAGACGAAGCCCCTGAAAAATGACCATTTTACAAATTCCTAGGCTATAAGCTGACCAGGAAGTATTACATCATTTAGTTTGATCTATTGTAAGACTCTGCCCTTTAATCACTCAGTGATCTCTGTACTGAGCTTACTAAGCTGTGGCATTTTAAAACTGAGAACACACTATATCTCATCACACTTGGGTTTCAGTGACTGATCATCCTGTGATCATCTGAATTTGTCTGACTTCAATTTCCAAGTTTTTCTCTTATTCTGATCTCACTAATTAAGGAAAGTACCTGTTTAAAATCCCCTTTGAAAACACTTTGACATTAATCAGGTCACTAGTCTTATTGATAAACTAAGATTTGTCCTATCTCCTGGTTCCTTCCATAACTCCTGTGAATTTTGAAAACTTCTTTACACAACAAAACAAGAATGAAATGCAGTTTTATAAAACTGACCTATTCATAGAGATAGAAATCACCCACCTATTTAACTGGTTCAGTCAAACCACAGCATTTCAAGGGGAATTCCCATTTATTTACTAGTGGGTTGGTTGATTTGCTGGTCCAACTGAGACTGCCTCATCTTCCATCCATCTGCACCTCCTCTACACATTCCATTCCACCTCCTCTACACATTATATACACACCACACACCATATGAACCTGAGTACCAATCCACACTAAACCCTCTAGTATAGTAACATTAATTCTCTGAATTTCCAGAGCCAAGCTGATAGCTATATTTGATTTCAGCTGAATTCCCCCACTCTTCACAGCTGCAAAGCTGCTCAAAATTATTTCCTGAAACTGTTTTACAAAATGCCAGAGGCTCCCATGAAAATAGGGGGCTTAGAGGAACACAGAGTAGAAGAAAGTAGTTTGAAACTTACAGCCCTTTACTAAAAATAGTCTCTGCAAGTCATACAGCAGAATGATAACGTATGAGGGTGTGACAAAGGGGTGACCACAAGATTGCTTTCACCTATGTAGAGCTCGTTGGTCCTTCTATCACCCAGGGGAACGTAGCCATATGGAACTCAGGCCACAGAAACCTTTACATCACATGGTCTCATTTTGTTTGCATACATACAGAAATCTACCCCATGCTCCTGAACAGACAGCAAATACTGCTTTAAAAGTATACCATATGTGCACATTCATCACTATATTAAAATAAGCCACTATATTCCATTGAAAAAAATCTTTCAAACAGAACATGCAATCTGTCAAGCAGTACTATCATTTCCATCCAACTGCTAAGACCACAGAGTATAAAAATACCCTAGGAGCCAATTACAAAATACTTATGGTTAACAGGTAAGTATCTCAAGCTTCATACAATCCCTTATTCATTACAATCCAGTGCTATTTTCAGGCAACTACAGAAGCAGTGTTCGTAACATCACACAGAAACGGCAAGAAAAAGAGCAATCCACACTCAGTACTTGTTCCTTCCAGAAGATGAGTGGCCTTGACTCCTAATAAAGCCAATGGCAAGTGAGAGCACTCAGCATCTCCTGCAAGACACCCATTGTGTGCCACAGCCAGACCCTGTTTTAATAGGCCCTTCATTTTAAGCACATAATTACTCTTTACAACAAAGGAAGAGAAAATAAAAGTATTCTTGATAAACTTAGTTACAAAACCACACTAAAAAATTGTAGTAGGGGTCTGAAATTGCATCTTGAACATTAACACAATACCCCATATAGCTGTGAGATTTTGCTTTCATTATTCCAGTGGTTTTGGTGGAGTAATTCTAGATTTAGACTTGGATATCGTGTGTGCAGAACCTGGCCACAGATTCAGCTAAGGCATGTTGATATCATGAAAAATACTTAGTGTTGTAGAAGGCAAATAATGGGGTAGGGTTTTCTTCATCTCCACTATTCTAATAACAGTAATTTTTTTTTAATCCCTAAAACATAATGCCAAGAGCTGTCATGAAAAAGGATCACTCAAGTTTTCACAAATTAGACCAACACATCAAGAAAAGCAATAGGAAAATGAATTACCTTATTTTTCATTAGAAAAAGCAGATTTCCTTTCAGTCGGCACCATATCTCTCTCGGTTCTGCATGCAAAGAAGTAAGAGATTAAGAAAAACAACCTTTTGTCTTCATACATTAAATGCTTCTTAAAGAAGATGCATTAGTTATAAAGGTCAGGAAAAAAAGAATCATTAACAACCAAAAAAAGCCAGCTTCACTCAGCAGCTGTCTATGTACAACATGCTGTTAAATGCCAAATAACTTCCCAGAAGGTTTCTTCTACTCTGCAGCCAAGAGAATTGGTGACTGCGGCATACATTCCACAATGTTTTCTCTGCTTTTCACCCTTTTACTCACATTGGAGCAGAAACAGCCACTTGGGCATGGAACAGCTTTTGCTTCAATCATTCCAAGAGATCAAATACAATCCTTGTTAAGACACAAAAACATTTACCATCCCTCTTAAATTACAACATGCTAATCTGAATTCACAATTGTTAGGAAATAAGAAGTAAGCAAATGAAACCTCGATACTTACAGTCACTTTGCTATTGCTCTTACTACACTTTTTAAAAGTGCTTAACCAATGGGAACAACAACATATTTGTGTTTATACACATGCAGGCACTTAAGCTTCTAAGAACAGAGAATGCTTCAGAACTTTAGGGTTGGCGAGTGGGTCCAAAAGGTTTCAAAAGTTACTCTTCCTGAACTTTCCATTTTTAAAATTGTATAATTTTTCTTTTTTAAAAAGCACTTGTACATACATCTGTAGGTACAGACAGATACATACACCTGCTATACAGATACAGATCTCACAAAACGTGAGCACTTTAGACAAACCCTATGACACTTCTTCACAGAGGAAGGAAAAGTTTTACATAAGATGTATTCCTTTTTCTGTTTGAGGGGGCATGTGAAATCCTGTGTGTCCAGACAGCAGCCAATCTTGAACTGCTAGGGAGTGGGAAGAACAGCTATACCCTAAGATCATGTTATTCCACAGCTACCTCTGTGGAACTCCTGCACTTCCCTCAAAGCTGGCTATTGCTAGAGACATCTAGAGACATAACATGGACCAGGGGAATGTCTTGTTAAAACAAACAAACAAGATTCTTCTTCCTTCCTCTTGATAATTTCAACAGGCAACATTAATAAAAAAAAAAAAAAAAAAAAAAAAAAAAAAAAAGAAAAAGTCAGAATAGCTTTTCCCCCACAGGAAAGTGGAAGGTTTACACTCACAGGCACTGGGACATAAAATAACTGATTTCATTTATAACCTAGGTTGGGTTTAGAAAGAGAATTGGATTTCATAGGTATTTCCAGACCTATTTAAGTGCAAGAACAACACAGAAAAGAATATAGATGCACATCCACCAATTACAAATCTAAACACACAGTTATCAGAGCCA
The DNA here is from genome assembly GCF_000696875.1 of Nestor notabilis. Taxonomy (NCBI): domain Eukaryota; kingdom Metazoa; phylum Chordata; class Aves; order Psittaciformes; family Psittacidae; genus Nestor; species Nestor notabilis. The sequence continues at coordinate 22,190 of NW_009936885.1, forward strand.
AGTATGCTCTTTTACAGTACAAGTACAGGACCCTGCTAAGACTAAATTCCATCTTCAGAACCCTGAGGAACCAAAAGGAAGGAATCTTGTTACATTCACACTACAGCTGTTTCTAATAAAAGTTATTTTTATATAGGATTGTTAAAGTCACTACCTCATAAGTGTGAAAAATAAGCAAGTCCAAAGATTAGTCAGACTAATGATGACAAGTCTATCAGAGGATAGTATCTACAGTGACCAAAACACCTCAACAGAAGTGACCCTTCTCTCAAGGAGTCATAATCTGATGGCTGATAGCCAGAAAGATTTACAGGGCAACAGGAACATCCTATACATGCATATTTTTTTTTAACACTTTCCTAGATTCTATCACCACTGACCATGGCACAGAGAGCCCCTGATAGTGGGCTAGATGAATGTTTGGTCTGTCTCTGGTCAACCTAAGGTTTTTAGTGGCAGTATCAGTATTCTTAAGGGAAGAAAATTTAAAAACATCCTCATAAACATCATACGTCCACTGTACATGCTGCCTACAACAAGAACACGAGGAGAGAATCCTCTCGAGGAACCTCAAAGCAACCAGAAAAGAAAAGCTCACTAGTACTCTGTCTAGGAAGTTTGCTGCATCCTCCACAGGAAACTATCTATTTGTCATAAGAAAATTTATAAAATATTCTGAAAATGTAGCATAAAGTTTTCTCATCCACTTATCACAATTGAGCCTGTGCTGGTTTGGGTTTGTTTGGGTGGTTTTTCCCCCCCACTCTAATAAAATAAGCATAAATATAATACAACTGGGATGAGTGAAAATAACACATTTGCTGTTGCTGAAATTATTGTATTAGAACTGATTTTACAGCTAAACAGGAGCTATTTCTTAACAGCTACCAAGGGAACAGACATTTATTCAAGCTTACTGGAAACTGAAAGACATATAAAACATGATCATAAAAGCCTGAAGAAACCTGCAAAGGAGGTGGGAAGGGAGCCATGGAAAATCTATAATGATAAAAGAACCCAGGTTTTGGGTATGGGAGGGGCAGCTCCTGAGGAATCGGGTATCTAAACTTTAAAATACAGTGACTAATGACTGGTGACGAGCAATCAGTAGTAGTAAAAAAAAGAAAAATAAAAATCAATCTTTCTTACAGGAAAAAATAATAATAATAATGTAAGGATCAAGTACTGTTTCTCAGGGACATGACAGAGGAAGCTTGAAAACTTGAGCAAACCGAAGAGCTGGCTTTAAATTTCTTTCTTTAGAAAGGTCTTTAGCACCACTCAAGCATCAGTAATGAAGAAAACTGAAAACTCCAAGGTGCATGTGATTAGTGAAACTGCAAGCTGCCAACTGCAGAAAACATGCGCATCAGCCACAGGTAGCTTTCAGTGCAAGTCATTTTTACCTATTAATTTTTCATCCCCGACCACTCTGCAAATCTTCAGTTTTCCTTCCTTGTCAAAACAACCTGACGGTTGCCTGGCCAGCAAAGCCAGATCTTTAGCATTGAATCTCATGGGGCTGCCAGGGAAGAGGATGAAGATGAGTAAAAAATGGAGGAAGACAATGATGATGCTGCTTAGTTTGTTGAAGCTGAGGAAAACCTAGGTAGTAGGCATGAAGGTCAACTGAAATATTAAAAACGAAACAAAAAGCAAGAGATAGTGTTTTTTGTTGCATTTTCCACTCCAGTGCACTCCAAACACCATACTTTCTTTCATAGTACAGGAGTAGTGCAAGTAACAGGGAAAAACCCCAGGGTTATACAGGTGACAACATCTCCTCACACACTTTTTAAGAAAAACGTAGTTTTGCTTTCCACTGTCTCTATAACCTCATGCAGAAGGTATAATTTTACCCTGCATTTCCACAATTTATTAATACTGCTAAAAATATTTTTTGGCTATAGACATACAAATAACTAGAAAGCTCAAGCAGGCATTCAAGGGGCATGGGAAGAAGTGAAGATTGCCTTGTACTTCCATCTCCTTCACAGGAACAATAACTCTAATAAAATATGAAGTGTTAACTATAGAAGTTCACCACACACTCAAGTATTCGTGTTTTGTTATACTGACACTGATTAGGACACCAAGTGCTTCCTGTTGGTTTATGGTAAATTTTAAGTTTTCAATTCTTTTGGAAGATTTTCTTCTGTGTTCTCAGGAAATGAGTTGTCTTTCCTCACACCCCCACCAATAAAAATTAAAAAAAAAAACAAAAAAAAAAACAAAACCCAACAAACCAAAAAACAACCACCCCACACACAAAACCAACAGTTTTAAACCAACAGTTTTAATTTATGACAACTACATCCACTGAACTTAGTAAAAAAGTTATACTTGACATGTACACAAGACATCTGTTTTACTCATAGCTCCTCCTTGGTTTATCTGAAATTATTTTACTATCAGGTTCTGTAGTTGTAGTTTTAATCAGTGGAAGTTTGGAAACAAATATTTATGTCCAAATTATAGTTAACAACACCATTTCACGATGTTGCAAGGAAGGGAAAATAAGACTAGAAAAGTAGTTCTAAGTAGATCTGCCTTTTAATCCCCAAAATATTCTATGCTTTTAATATGCAATCTTTTTTTTTTCCAGATTGCTTCTGATACTCTTATACACTTTAAAAAGGCACCTAATGCAGAGCACGTGGGCTCCAGAATCCATTTTCTGTCTCTAAATCAGGAGCCTTTGTTCTTTAGAGGACAGCACTGACATCTGATGGAGAACTACAATTCTTAATTCCTGATTAAGTTCCTCAATTGTTCAACTGAAGAACAAGTTACATGTTTTGCACTGTATTTTTCTGCAGGCCCTCTCATTCCTACTTTTTCCCCTTATACTCACTTTCTTTGTTCAAGTTTATCCCTCAGTAAATGACTGCTGCTGTCTCCTTTAATTTCTAATGGCCAAACCACAGCCAATTCCGACAGCACTACAACAGTGAAAGCAGACCAAAGTCAACCATTAATACAGCCAAACCATAAATATGACATTCAGAAGACAAATCTCCAAGTAATTTTTTTTCCCTCCTGCAAAGGTTCTACAATTCTATGGAGAACTGCCAAAAAGCAGTTTCCCTTTCATTATCAAATACCTTTGCAAGCAAGAAATTGAATAGGTGCAAGCATTCCTAGCACATATCTAAGCAGCAGAAGGTTGCAGCTTCTTTTTCCATTCATTCTCATACACACACCTTCTTTCTTGTTTTCCCTTTAGCATCAGCAGCAACACTTCTTTTTTTTAAGTCTATCTTCATGCCTTTGGCTCCATTTGTTAATCTTGTTGAAATTACAGCCTTATAACCTTAGGGTCATCACAGAACCAGGCCACCAATTTACAACATACAAGGATGCTGCTGTGCCAAAAATGAGCTACTGACTCCAATGGAGGATCCATGCAAGTGCAGATGGCTATGTTTGATGAATTGATGGACTACAACTGATGAGTCATATAACACAAAAAGTATATTTATCATACACTGTAATGTAATACTACAAGCATATCCAGCATTGAGGATCAAATCCATCAGGGGGCAGGGGAAGCTGCTGGCTTGGCCACACAATACACAAAACCCATGACCCTTGCAAAAGGCATACAAGGGCATAAAGAGTCTGTGGGACTGGCAATGTGTAATTCCTACTAGCCTTTGCAGGCTCAGTGGAATTAATTGTTGGTTTTGGTTTACAGCCACAGACTATATTTTTAACAAAGTACACTGTTTGCAACAGACCTATTTGTTGTTTAAAAACACCAAACAAATTTGGCAAGGTAAATAATTTTTGTGATCTCAGACTGTGCACTGTTTTGTTATCCCCTGGTCCCCTCTCAGGCAGGTATCTTGCACGCCTTTCACATAGCTTATTGGTAGCCTTCTTGTTTTAAAGAATGAAGTTCTAGAAATTCAACTGCATTCTACTTAGTTACTGGTTTGTGAACTAATCAGTTCCAGTCCGTTGTATAAGCATCTTATAAATCTTCCCTAAACAGCATCTTCAGCTACATACAGATACCTTAGATTGGTTCTATCTTTTTGAGTAGCATGGAGGAAGTCAGACACTATAAGTCTGGTCCCAGGTGAAAAAGTCATTGAAAACCATCAGTAACTGAACAAAGCCTATGCTACCAAAGAAATGAAGGTTACTGGCTAAACTCTAATTATGCTCAAATGCAGTAATTACTGTAATGCATGGACATATGTAATCTACATAGAATTGCAAAACACAGAAGACCAGAGGACAAGTTATAAGTTACTATTTAAGGAAGCCTTTGCTTTCCAGTAAAGGTCAAAACAGAACCAGGTAAACAGACCATTGTGGTTTTCTGGAAAAGTCATGAAAAGGAACAAAGAAACACCAGGAAGTGATGTGCATATTGATTTTATTAATTCCCTTCCCCCCTAGAGACACTGTCTATTAATTGCACGCATCTGCCTGTAAAGTGTAGAAATTCCTTTTATCACATCTGTGCGTCACTTGCTTTGCATACGAGCCATAACATGTAAATCATGTGGGACAGCAAGAGTGGTACACAGCAGGTAAAACCCCCGAGACAGCATGCTTTGGTACACACAAGCCTGTCTCAGACTTCAAATGCAAGGCAGCTTGGCCAGCAGAGATCCACAGTGCTAATAATCAAGATGCCTGTTCCCTGGAAATTTGCCAGAGAATCTAGACTAATCTGACAATGTCTGAATATTATTCAAACCTAAAAGGCCTAAGATATTGTGGGATTCAAACTTGCATTTAACTTAGAAGCTTGATGACTATCCAAAGGTGATCACAGCCAGAGCTGACACAACAATAAAATTAAAAGATAAAAAACTGATAGAAGCATCTGTGTTCAGCTGTAGCACTGGGTCTCCTTGAAGGAGCAGCAAGACCGTTTAACTCAGTAATCTACTTCCATTTCGGAATAAAGCTGTCAGTTGGGGAAACTACTTAGTTATATAGTGCCTTTAAATGTTTCTCCTAGCTAATCTCTTTCCTAGCATGATCTCCGATAGGAAAGATATTATCTTCAGTTATTTAATACTGGTGGTTCAAGAGACTGGCATTATTTAATACTTGTGGTTAGAGAGAGTCATGCTGCATCTAAAGTCTCTCTCAATATTTCTCCCCACACAATCACCACAACCATAATTTATGAGGAAACCAGACCAGTCAATTATTTTGCAAGCAGCCAGGAAAGAAAGAGGTGGAAGAGTCAATGTCCTTGGAAGCAATAATTTTAGAACAGATGAAGTTCTGACAGCTCATGGGCCACAAAATTTATTAAGTCTGTTAGATGTCCCCTGTCCCCCTGTATTTGCCATTATAGTTTTGATGATCACTTTCTCTGGACATGGAACAATCAAAACTATTTGATTCACACGACACAGAAACAGCCAAGATAAATTGTAACTATTAAGTACCAGTCATATAGGAGCGTATTTTTGATTATCGCAATAAGAAATATGTATATTTTTGAGCACTTGAAGATATGTCAGACCACCTCTTACCCTATACATAAGTGCTAGAAGTCAATCGAAACTAGTAGCATGTTCAAGTAATATTAAGTTACAGGGAAGTTTTACCACGCAAAACCTGTACAAAATTGACCTCAGCACATAAGACCAGCATGAAAAAAGCTACACACTGAAACAATTTGCAGCTCCTGCACCCTACAGGACAGCTACTAAGATATATTTTATTAGTTTCTGATAACCACCAAACAGCAGCTGTGCAAAGTACTAAATGCAGGAGTTTCACTAGTGCCAATACAAAAGAGTAACCACTTTCATGGCTGCATACCCTACCCTGGAACACCTTCAACACCATCTTTTAGGTTCCAAGTTTTCTTAAGTGCAGTTCAACATTAAAGCAATTTGCACATAATACCTTGCAGCTTTCATTAGTGCTTCATTTAAGGGTAGATATTTTGGTAAAGTGTTAAAACACAAGCTTCCTAATGATGCAATCTCCTAAACTCCCTAAACAAAGCCAGTAAAATCACCTGCCCGATTTCAGCAATTTCAAAAAGAAAAACACTACAACTCATGCCTGCAAGTCCTCAGAGACCCTTCCGAATACATTCCGAATTTCCCTTCTCCTCCTTCGAAAAGGTGCAATATTTTTAGTTCACATCATTTTGCATTAAGAGCTTCTTTAATCTTTAGAACACACACAGCGCAGGAAACGGCCTTCAAAAGGAAAGCTGCAATATTAGTCTACAGTTTTGTCTTCAAGAACAGTATTCTTTTTAAGCAAAAAGGTATTGCTAATTCCACATATTGTCTCTTTATTTCACCCATAATTATTAGGCCATAAAATATAAATAGGACACATTATGCCCACACCCCCCCCCCAAAAATTCTCCATTCTACCACTGACCCCTGCACATTCAAACAAAACACTAGCTTTCATTTCCTCAATCCAAGACAGAAGAATACAATGCAGTGCCAGCAAAAAGAAAATATGACAGGAGTTCCTAATATGCAGATATATCCACATATATCAGAATGAAAAGTTTGAAAATCTGAATTGTACTTAAGTTTTACCTTTAAAATCATTAATAGGTGACCAGCTGATTAGGTAAGAAAACTGTCTTGGCTTACATAAATTTGGAGGCTGTATTCCAAAGAAGGTTTCAGGTGATCTGCAGATGTCAACCTTAATACAGAGGGATAAAAGAGTAGGAAAACATTTGTCTTTAAACAGAAACTTCCTTTTGGTATTTTTTTCCACCCACTGAGGTAAGATAGGCAAGATCTATATATCAAATATCACTACATGCTAGATTATCTACATAAGGTATCTATTTGCAATACAAAGTTATTTCTTTCTACGGGAAGTTAAAGATGCCTATCAACTGGATGCATGCAGTCAACTGAGCTGATGGAAAAATTCAGTTATTTCTATCTTTCTGATCTCTTCATTTCTGTCTTCTGGCTATCTTATTTCTTACTAGCTAGATCGAAGCTAAGGCTGATCATACATTGTTTGTCATTTTCCCTTATCCTTTGTTAGGCTGCCAGTACTGTTGTAATCTACTTGAATAGATTCTCATTTTAACCTAGTTCAGATGTTGTTTCCCACCATTTATCAACCACTATGACCTTCCAAAAGAAAAATTAGGATTCAAGAATGATAGGCCTGCAATATTCAGCAAGTTACTGAGACACGTCACTTCCTAGAACACATTTGTTTGAGCTTTCCTAGTTTGCATAAAAGAACAGTAGTATAGAAAAACTATTTTGAATTTTGTGTGTGTAGATGGAAGGTGACGGAAACTTTAAATAGTTATCTGTTTTTCTCAATAGTACCAGCGGTCATTTCAGTTCTATTTTATGCTGAAACACACACATACCATATTATAATAACTTATATGCCTTTATCCTCAGCTCCATTACCCTTTCCTCACAGTGCCCTGAAAAACAACATAGCAGCTCCAGCCAACAAGACTCTCCCTAACCAGAGCCAGCTTTCTCTCAAGGGAGGCACGACTTTGCAATGGCATAATACAGCACTACATAAACCAAACCAACCAGCACCCTTCTATCAGTATCACTATTGCCTGCAAGGCCCTTTTAAAGTCTTAAGACTAACAGGACTTTAAAAGTAAAGTATCTACTCGAAGGGAGGGAGGGGAAAAAAAAAATTGCTGTGAGAGGTGAACTATTTATTTGGGGACAAATGATGAAAAATGAAATGCTGGCTTGGCTGGAAGGTATTCCCTTCAGTTGAAAGAAAAAATAAAAAAAAAAAAAATAAAAAAAATAAAAAGCA
>NW_009936886.1:0-18025 GCF_000696875.1 Nestor notabilis
TATTCTATGATTCTATGATTCTATGGAATTTGAATTACACACAAACATAGCTTCATAGAATCTTAGAATACTTAGGGTTGGAAAGGACCTTAAGATCATCTAGTTCCAACCCCCCTGCCATGGGCAGGGACACAACACAGTAAACTATGTCGCCCAAGGCTCTGTCCAGCCTGGCCTTAAACTCCTCCAGGGTTGTGTTTCACAAAGCCAGGAGAAGTACAAAAAGGGTGGTGCAATCCAAAGTAAACAATAATCTAATATTACGAGAAAAGGCTTTGAAAGTATAAACTTTTAAATGTACTGCATGAATTTATTGCTAAAAGATGTAAGAATACTGTAGCATATATAATATATATAATATGTGTATACTAACATATCACAGATTAAAAATAGGTACTCATGCTTAAAAAATGTGATCTCAAAGAATGTGAACATTCATATGTACTATTCATATTTTTATCTGACTATATGCCTATATTTTAATGTACCAAAATCATGTATATCAAACATATTATGTTATTGGAGCCTGCAAGTTTTGTGATTTTTATTTTCTAGCAACAGAATTTGTAATATTTGCATAATGAAAAATGAATATTGCTTTAGTCTGGACTGGACAAGCCATGACTTACATTGTAGGAAGCATTTCAGAGTAACTTCACAAGTCTGACACAGTTTTCTGGTAACAGAGTTTATAAGCAACAGAATAATGGGGATTTAGAATGTTTGGAAGGTAGAAGGTATGTTCAGGATTTATTTTAGCATTTATAAAAATTTCTGAAAAGCTCCCTTTTCCCAGTGTTTCACAAAAATGGGGAGTGTATTTATTCTTTCACTTTTTTATGGTTTCTTTTACATTAAGATTTTAAATTCAACCATTAGTCTAAAAAAATCACACAGTTTTAATCTGAATTGCAAATTAGAAGTAAAAGGAAAAATATTTTCAAAGATACAATTTCAAAATATTTGTCATTCTGCTAAATTAAGTTTTATAACAATGATTTTGGAAGTAATATTAAACACTAGTTCTCAAAAAATTTTCAGTAAGAAGCTGGGCAAATGTGTTTAAACTAAACCCACTAATGAGTTAGTCACAAAATTTGCAAGTTGGATAGTCTTAGCTTAAACACTAAGTCCTTTTTCAAGCTTTATTCCATCTGAAATATCTTCATTCTCTAAACTGCAATTAACTGCATCTAGATATGTCACATAGAGATTGTTTAACCTCGAAATGTGACCAATTACCATAATTTATTTGGAAAATCTAAAAATTCAATTTTGAGCTGACTATTATTTTTCCTAAATTCTACCTAAGTTTAATCACTATAATAAAAATGTACATTCTCTGAATAAGAACATTTCAGGCAAAAATAAAAATGATTAACATGTCATCAAATCATGGTAGATTTTTCTCTATCTTCTTGTATTTATTGATGATCCTTGATTGAGCTAGTGAATCAAAAACCTAATTGAATTGCACTGTTTACTTTCAAAGGGCCTCAAGTTTCTTCTTTTCCTTGGGGAAAGGTAATTTATTTCCTTTGCATTATGCATTTGCTAATGACCACTATTTGCTCAGTGCAAGAAATCCAAGGTTTGAGGCAGAAGTTACAGTGTTAAAATAAACATGGCATTTACAGCATGTCCTCCCTAAAAGTGAACACTTTTTCCATTTGTTTTTGCAGATGAGGTCCTTTTTTTTCTCACTTTATTTCAGTACTTTTGCCAACATATGTTTTTGAGAACACAAGCTTTCATATGTGATTCAGCAGCATCAAGGAGTTATCTAATTCTAGAGCTGTCTAACACTCCATATCTAAGCTCTTTGAAGTGCAAAGTTGTATGGGCTTAAATCTAGAATAACTCTGATGCTCCTTGTCAAAAGTCATTGTTAACTTATGGAAATAGAATGCTCAACTAAATCTCTTTTACATTGTCTCAAGTTCCTGACCATAAACCAAATTCCATGTTTAGTTGGTTATGCTTAGATAGTTCTATAAGCAATATTACGGCAAATTAAAATAGGTTGTTTGGCTTTCTATGATAAGCTCATTAATTTTCCTGAATATGTGTTTTTTTATAGGCACCCAAATGCATCTCACCACTTACATTCATAAAGTATCCTGACTAAAGTTATTATAGTAACCTCCGTTCCCTACATTTTGTTAGGATAGCCATTACACAGATGTTGACATTTTTTGTCATCTTATGTTCTGTTCAGCAAACACTTTACAAAACTTTTGGAAAAAAACCTCAACACGATAGTAGTTCAACCCATTTTTTGTTTTGTTTTGGTTTTGATTAATTTTTATTAAATTCAAGCCGCATGATCACAAATCAACTGCTGTTCAGAAACCTCACATTTTTTTCTGTTAAAACAACCACCAGATGGCGACCTTACAATTGCATAAATAAAACACAAAACAAATTGAATGTGGCTCGTTTTTCTTGGCTTATATTTAGTGGTGGGGGGGTTGATGTGGGTCTTTTTTTCTTCTTTTATGGCAGGTTTTTTCTTTTTTTTTTCTTTTTCTTTTTTTCTTTTTTTTTTTTTTTTAATGAAACAAAACCTTTGACTAGCATAAACTGTCTCCAGATATTCTAATTGGCTGCAGGTTTTATTATAGAGTATTCTTTCGGGCAAATTCTTAGTGCATTTCATCAGAATGAATTCCTTAAATTCTTTGCTTTTCCTTTCTCCCTGTAATACACTGCAGTTCTAGTCTTCTTAAAATCTCTGATTACTGACACAGAAAACATTAGCACAGTGATGACTCCCACAAAGTATGTAGTGCTACATTTATCAATTAAATTATGGTCAGTATGCCATTGCTTCCTATTTTGTATAGCAACACGGCCTTTTTAAAGACGTTTCAGTTTGCATAGCCAACCTCACAAATTGATCTGTCTGTCAAACTGATGCAGGTGCCAGACTGATGCAAGTGCCAGACACATACTAAGAGCCTTATCCAAAGTCTGAAGCCTCAGATGCGAGGCTTTCCATCACTTCCAGTAAGCTTTGGGCCAATCCCCTATTTTCTCTTTCAGTCTCTGTCTGGTATATATCTAGGAAAGATCTGATGTAGAAAGCAATTTCCTGTAAAAACTATGCCCATAAAAATACACTATTCTCCATCAATTTAAAACTGCAAAGTCAGGTAGTTAAAAATAATTTTTGGCAACATATACTAGCAACCTGACGATCCTTTCATCCTACAGGACATGAAGTACAGGCTATACCAAAGAATCCTACAAGTTTCAGCCGAAGGACATAGAAAACCCTTTAACCTATTTCATTCTGAGGATAATTGAAGACAAAGAAGCAATATGTGTTAAGACCAAGTAACTTGTGATTGATTTTTAAAATTCATCACTGAAAGCATTCTTTAAAATTTTCACAACAATACTGAGGACTATAGCTTTGTTACAAAATAAGGTCATTTGATGTTTGTTTTGCATACAAAACTTAGATCATTATTAACTCTGGAACTGCAAGCAGTACTTTCCACAGCATAAATTAAGATAGTAGCTTATAGAACAAAGAAAACAATTTTTTCTGATTGTATCTTCCAATGAAGATCAGAAGAAAAGCAACAACAACAAAAAACAAAAAAAAAAAAAAATGAAACACCCACCCAAAGCAACCAACCAAAAAAAAAAAAAAATCCCCAAAAATCAACCAACACCCAAAAAACAAAAGCAGAAGAAAATAATGAAAAATATCAAGAATATGTAAACTTGGGAATGGTTTAGATAACCATTTTAAATTTTCATAGGGTGCCACAATGTAACAGAGCATCCCACAGTCTTGGCATTTTTAATTCATAACACTTTCTTCAAGCTTGTTTTACAATCACAGGGAATGGAAACAAGAGACCTATATAAGCAATGTACATCTTAACTGAAGCATTTGATTTATTATGAGGAATGTTTTATTAAACTGGCAAACCTGACATAGAATGAAGATTACAGAGTCAGATATGCAGTGGAAATCTACCAAATACCCTTACTGTCCTTCAGTAGTATGGATACAATTTGTCCATGCCCAAATGAAGCCACTTAGGAATATGAAGAGGTTTTATTTCCTCTCTGAATGATTAAAATATCTATTTTTGCTATAATTTTTGTTATATACTTATCACTAAAGATCAAATAAACATAGATTTCTTAATCCTATGAAATTGTTGAGTATAGCAGTCACAGAAGTAACTTTCATCTTTTTACCTTCATTTCCAGGGAGGGGTGTGGAGAGGGGGTTAGCAATGGAAGAATCCAAATCCTAAAGCCCAAAATTTTCATATTGCTTTGAAAAATTATTTACACTATGGGAATGTCCTGTTGTGCATGCTTTCATTTTGAAGCACTCATTACTTTTCCACAACTTATGTTGTTCTCAGATAGCTGGTAATGTTCAGGTATGGCTAATAACTGAATATATAATTAAGTAAAAAACTTTATCATAGAATAGATCATAGAATAGTCAAAGTTGGAAAGGACCTTAAGATCATCTAGTTCCAACCCCCCTGCCATGAGCAGGGACACCACACACTAAACTATGTCACCCAAGGCTCTGTCCAGCCTGGCCTTGACAGTTTCTGTGTAATTTTGCAAATAGCCACTGCTTGCTTTTTCAGTTGTTTTACCATCATCTACAGTATTGTCATGGAAAAAGACTGAGGGCTACCAGCCCTTCCCAAATCAACAGTCCTGGAATCTCTGGAGGAATTTGTGAATTTGAAGGTAAAATTTCTGTCTATTAGAGAGGAAAATGTCTAATCTCTAAAGAGTTGAGTAGATTTTCCTCCATGCATTGATTAACACTAAATATTTTTAGTTATATTTCAGCTCCACCATTCCCCTGGCATTTGAGTTGTGGGCCCAGAAATCAATTGAGAACTTCACTATAAATAATATTCTCACCATACAGAAAATTGACTATCACATAGGTAATATTTTAACCAAACTAGAAGAGCTTTAGCTATGCAGTAACTCCTGTCCTGTGCCACAGTGTTAACACAGGCGATGATACTAAGTCTTAGCATACAGCTGGAAAGAATGAAATCCTGAACTCTAGGCAAAACATTACTATCTGGTTCGACCATCACCACCACATACAACTGAACAAAATGAGAGTGGAAAATATGAACTGAGTAATTTCAAGACAGTTTTAAAACTCCTTACTATTTTTCTCTCTTGCAATTATAAAATTAAGTGTATAATTCCAGTGGACTTCTCAATTACCCAATTATGTTTGGCATTTTGTTAAGAAACACAGTTCATATACTGTGACATAAATAATACAAAGGAAAGAAGGCTAAGTAATTTTCTTTGATAAACTCTTAGGTCATACTATGCTTTTATTTTGGTCAGTTAGAACCATTTCAGAGCTCTCTGAAAAATATTCTTTTTCTAAAAATAAAGCTGGTTTTTTCAACAGGTTGAGGATGAAAAATATGAATATATCTTAAGAGAAGGAATTGACTTGCTTCACACATATGTATTATCCAATATATATGTAAGAGCCAAAACATACTAAGAGTTACCATATCAAAAATTCAAAGAAACAAGAATATATTTTACAAAATCTAGGTCTTCTCTGTAGTTTGCTCCAAGATGACTTCAGTTTATTTTTTTAAATTATGTTTATTGCCTTTAAGTTTTTTAACTGCATTTTGAATACTGATGATTTGAATCTGGGTTGTTTGGACATCTTGAGAATTTTCTGATGAAACTGAGATGCAGCACTCAGTGAATTTTATTTTCTAATAAAATCAATCAGATTTTTTGTGGTTTTGGGTGCAGAATGCAGAAATGGATTGTTTTACTTTTGCTTACTGCTATCCCCTGACCTTTAAAAGTTATGTCTGTAATGAACTGTTTTGTTTTTTTTCCCCCTCAGAAACACAAGACACTATAAGTGACTTGCATTCATCTACAAATATTTTTTGTCTTCCACTTTTTTAATGTAATTAAAACTTACAAAAATAGAGAATGGGAAAGATATTTTTCCAAGTTCCACTGTTAATTTCTAGAAGCAACCAGATATGACATCTGTCCTGGAGGATATCAGGAGGTCAATGCAGTAAGGACATCAAAGCTGATTTAAGTCATCACAGGACTACAATTAGATTTCTATTTATCTGTTTTAATACTGGTTAGATGGTTATTGGTACATTACAGGTTGATCTGTTGTGCAGAGAACATTGAAGAATACTCAAGCACTACTGTATTAGAAAAGTTGAGGTAAAAAAATTAATGTGCTGTTAAAGAGAAGTAGGAATTGCTATGGATATACACAATGAATTTTAACAGTTCCTGGTACTCAACAAATTCTGCCTGAGTGTCTTAAATTTTTTAAGGCACAGTGTTAAAAATGTGATGGCTATAATGCAAAATAACATTCCAAAACTAGATAGGAAACTAATTTTGTATTTTGATATACATATATATAAAATTTTCTTCATAACAGTAACACTGGTACAGGTCTCACTTTCAAAAAGGGTAAAGTGTATGTCTATCTTTATTAACAAAATATACATGAAAGTGTTGAAAGTTCTTCAGTCCTAACTTTAATTCTATGCTTTGGTATTGATTCAGTTCACCCAGTAGTACAGGGTAGCTTGAGAATAAAGATGATTAGTGGGTATATTTTCTTGTAATTGCCTAATAACTTTGAGAACAATAGAAATTGTAAAACTTCAGTGGGCCTATTCCAAAATAGGAACAACATTTTTAATAGTGACACAGAATAGGCAAATTCAGTCAAAGATATTTTTGTTCTGTGTACTAGAATGAAGTACTTTTAACAGAAAAAAATGAAATACAGGCAATTGGTAACTAGGATGAATTTATATTATATTGTTCTGGGGTTAAACATCTTGTAAAAGCAAATTCAGATAAATTGCATACAACGCTTCTGAGAAAGTAGGATGAATCAGAGAATCATAGAGTTAGCTAGGTTGAAAAGACCTTTAAGATCATCAAGTCCACCACTAAACAATGTCATGAAGGAGTGCTTGACGAAATACTCTTTTGCACCAAGGAGATGTTAGTTCTTTTGGGATCTTAGTAGGACAGGTGCAGACATTCAAGGCTTGTTTATCTGTTTTTTTGTCTAAACAATGGAAATTATTGCAATCTTACAGTGATACCAATCTTACATCCCTTCTGATGCTGGGAATCTCATCTGTTGGCACTGTAGGACAAGCCTCTCTTTGTTGATCTCAGCATGCTGTGCAGAGTTCCTGTCTGTGGGGAGGTTCCATGGCCTTACTTCAACTTTGTAGCATTCTTCCAAAACTATTGACCAGTACAGTGCTGAGATTTCTTTATAGTGCACCAAGATTTGCTGTGACTGTTGCAGTCTTACACATCTCACAGGAATGAGTTCTGATCTCCAAACTTGTGCGTGAGGGAAGCTAAACAGCTTTCCAGTTTTAGCCATTATCCCTCTTCCAGAAGGGCTGTTATTACTGA
The DNA here is from genome assembly GCF_000696875.1 of Nestor notabilis. NCBI lineage: Eukaryota > Metazoa > Chordata > Aves > Psittaciformes > Psittacidae > Nestor > Nestor notabilis. Next base: position 7,474 of record NW_009936886.1, read on the forward strand.
GATTCTTCCAACTATGCCAATGGAAAAAGACATCAAGAATTCAAACCAAGTGTTTACCTTACAGTGAACCTTTTCTTTCTTTTAGCACAAATATATTCTGAAGTATGCTGTGCTGCCCTAACTAGCTAAGGTTTCCAAAATTTTTTAAAATCAGGCTAGGAGGGCAATCCTTTGAAAATTATGATATGAGATTAAACTCTGATATTTCTTATGCTGTATGTTTTTTTTTGTATTTAATGTAAATATTCCTGTTTAGTAGTAACTCCTGATTGTCCATTCTTTACAGCAAAGATCTTCTCTTTAAAAAAATTTGTCAAGTAATTTGAATATAGTTTTTGCTCAAGGTGAATAAAGTCCATAGGCCAGGGAAAACCCACTGAAATTATTTAAACTTTTCAATTAATAATGAATTATTTTGTGTAAAGAAATAGGTATTGAGATTAAAAAATGAATATTAGTATGAATAAAGAAAAATTCCATTTACTAAAATGTAAACTGGATTTCATACTTATGAAAGGTATGAGGAATCTGCCCTGTATAACACTATGCATCAATAGATGGGTGATGCAGGTAGGACATAGTCTTAATTTTTTGTCCATGTAACCCCACCCCAATCTCATCCCAGATAATGAAGATGAAGTCTGTTACTGTGAGCAAGAGAGGATATTTATCTGCCATGGTTCTTCCTACAGTTAAGTTTTTGGTTCAGATAATGTGCCACCTTCTACCCTATGGTTCCTTTTCCACCTACTGAAAACAAATGGCCGCCTTTAGAAGGAAAGAATTCTCCTAGACACACAGAGATGGCATATGTTCTACCTGTAAAATAAGTATTTCCATCAAGAACTAACTCTTTAAATAAGTGCAAATTGCTGTTCCCAGACAAAAAAGAAAAATTTCCTTCTAACATGCAGCAGTCTGTAGAATGGCATATAAATTTGTTCTACACTCTGTTCTGAAATGTCATTAATCACAATTTCCAATACTCAAAAATGTTGGTCTGCTACTGATAGACCCCCCACTCAATCTGTTTGTTACTCAGGAAATTAATACTCTTGTAACAGAAACATTAACCATGAAATATTGAGCTTTCAGTATTATACATAAATGGACAAATCTCAAAGTTCTTTGATAGTCATTTAAGACTTACCCCATTATGAAAATGAGAGGTGATAAGCTCCTAGTGCCTCATGAGCACAGTGAAATACACCAGATGGGCTCATTTTCATTCAAGAAGTGAGCTTACCCCAAAAATACTTTTCTTCAACTAATTCCATGTAGTCTTCCTCCAAGTTTCGGTGTTATAAACTTAGTATTTGAAAGTAAATTCTTTACAGTTAAAGTCAACTTCATTTTTTTTTTCTCATAGTTATCTAAACTTGAGTAACAACTAGATTCTTGTCGTGGTTTAAGCCCAGCCAGCAACTTGGAACCACGCAGCCGCTCGCTCTCTCCCCCCCCTTTCCTTCCTCCTCCCGCTCCTGGAGGGATGGGGAGGAGAATTGGAGGACTGTAACTCCCACGGGTTGAGATACCAGCTCTCCAGTAACTAAGGTATAATACAAACCACTACTGCTACCAATAATAATGATAAGAGGAATAACAAGGGAAAAGGACACAACCGCTCACCCCCCGCCGACCGATACCCAGCCCGACCCGAGCAGCGATATGGCCTTCCGGGTATCTCCCCCCAGTTTATATACTGGGCATGACGGGCTGTGGTATGGAATACCCCTTTGGCCAGTTTGGGTCAGGTGTCCTGTCTCTGCTTCCTCCTGGCTTCCCCTCCTCTCTGGCAAAGCATGAGACTGAGAAAGTCCTTGGTCAGAGTAAACATTACTTAGCAACAACTAAAAACATCGGTGTTATCAGCATTGTTCCCAGACTGAAAGTCAAAACCACAGCACTGCACCAGCTACTAAGAAGGAGAAAAAATGACAATTCTATTTCAATAAATAGGATGCTTCATAATCAGGATGTACTATTATTAATATAACAGTATTTAGGGCTTTTTATGAATTATTTAAATTGTAACTAATCTTTGTTTTCAGAAGTCAAGCTACCTGAATAAGCAGCAAAATTGTATTATTCGATGCCATGAACATGAGGAGTTTTTTCCTGTGCACAGACAAGTAAAAGATCTTCTATCATTTTAGCTGAACTTATGAACACATAAAGTATCAACAGGCTGTCTCCTTGTGGTGCGTTGACGCTGGCTGGATACCAGGTACCCACCAAAGCTGCTCCATCACTCTCATCCTCAGGGGGACAGGGGAGAGAAAATATAATGAAAGGCTGTGAGTCAAGTTAGGGACAGGGAGAGATCACTCAGCAATTACTGTCACAGGCAAACCAGACTTGACTTGGGAAAATTAGTTTAATTTATTAGCAATCAAATCAAAGTAGGACAATGAGAAATACAATCAAATCTTGAAATGCCTTTCCCTCACTCCTCCCTTCCGCCTGGGCTCACCTTTACTCCCAATTTCTCTGCCTCTTCCCCATGAGTGGTGCAGTGGGACAGGGAAGGGGGATTGTGGTTAGTTCATCACGTGTTGTCTTTGCTGCTCCTTCCTCCTCAGGGGAAGGACTTGTCATACTTTTCCCCTGCTCCAGATGGGGGTCACTCCTACAGGAGACATGAACTTCTCCAAAGTGAGTTTTTCCCACAGGCTATGGTTTTTCATCAATTGCTCCAGCATGGGTCCCTTCCACAGGTGCAGTCCTTCAGGAACAGCCTGCTCCAGTATAGGTCTCAACAGGTTCACAAGTCCTGCCAGCAAACCTGCTCCAGCATGGGCTTCCCATGGGGTCACAGCCTCCTTCAGCCATCTCCCTGCTCTGGCATGGATATCTGCTCCACTGCAGACTGCCATGGGCTGCAGGGGAACAGCCTGCCTCACCATGGTCTTCATCACCATGCACCACCATGCATGGACTGAACTACCTCCACGGGCTACAGAAGAACCTCTGCTCTGGTGCCTGGAGTACCTCCCTTCTGCACTGACACTGGTGTCTGCAGAGCTATTGCTCTCACGTATTCTCACTCTTCTCTCTGGCTGCAACTGCTCCTGTGCAGCAACTTTTTCCCCTTCTTAAACACATTATCCCAGAGGCGCTACCACCATCAGCGATGGGCTTGGCCTTCATCAGCATCCGTCTTGGAGCCGTCTGGTATTGGCTTTGCTGGTCACAGGGGAAGTTTCCAGCAGCTTCTCACAGAAGTCACCCTGGTAGCTGCATACACCCCCCGCCCCCCGCCGCCCAAGCTTATCACACAAACCCAACACACTCCAGAATTTTTTTTTCCCCCGAAGTGCAGCAATAGGTTGAAAAGGTAGAATAGCTTGTAATAAGTGCATTCCTGGTTAAATCAGTGAAAATAACTGAGATAATGCTTGCAAGCCATACAATAAGGAAGTGCTAAATTCAGGACATCCATGGCAGTAGTGAATCTAACAAATGACATTAGTAAAATTCAATCAGCAGAATTTCTTGAGTAGATCTACTTATTTTTTTGTCTCATCATTTTTCTCTTTAACAATTTTATTATACAGTAGTTTTCTAATGGAGTGACTCATGTGTGATGGAGCTACCAATGTGCATGGTTATAGAATTATGCAAAGGAAGAAAATTTTAACACTTTCTATAAACAAACACACCCTATGAGTGACAGGTATGTTGTTGACTTATGGAGGATTAGTTTGCAAAATTGAATCATTCTATGCTAGTGATCATGAGAGGAGAAAGTTGTACCAAGCCAGACAACAGAAAGAATTATTTTGATTTAAATTCCTGGGCTTTTCAGGGTGTAGCTGAGAAAGCTTTTTTGAGCTGAAGCAGTCAAATGAGTCTGTTTCTTACAAGTATTAAATCTTCAATAAAATGCAGGAGTTTTTACAAGCAGAACAGACTAGGAACCTAGAAGTACTAAAAAGGGTTTTTACTGTTACTGTAGCATTATGAAGATGGTTAATACAATGATAGTATGAATAAATGCTTTGCTGTTTTGCCTGTTTTTATGATGGTTACAGAGAAGGCCTTAGTAGTTCTTTCTTCCAGCTTTTTTTTTTTCTTTCAGTATTCAGTCATGGTTTTCATAAAAACTACTGAGACTCAATTATTTGTTAAGCTTATTTTATTTCTTCATATATTTGCAAAGATTAAGATCTCTAAAGAATAAGAGTGAATGTTCTTTGTCTATGTGTTCATTTTTACTACTTAAATTTTTGAGAAATGTTTGCAAAGTACTTAAAGTACAGAGGTACTTCTTTCTGTGAAAGGGTATTAAGGGTTCCAGTAACCTGCTCTCTGAGTACTCTAGACAGTTCACTGTGTCACCACCCAATCAGTGCTTATTCCTTTCAAGTATGTATCTATACATACTATTACAACTGCTGTTTCCTGCCAGAGAAACACTAAATATTCCAGTTTACAGATAATGGTCTCCCTAGGTTGTCTGGTAAAAAGAAAGAAACAAGTTAACCTAGAAACCAATTCTGTCAAAATGCCACACAAAACCATCCAGCTTATGTGTTCTGAATTATCCCTTTGACAAGGATATACCCTGACTACAGAAAGAGCTTACTGAAATTAGTCTCCATAGAATAATGTTAATTTTAAGAATACCCAGCTTCTTCTGAAAGTGATGGAGCTCTATAGTACATATGTATTTATATATTTTTACACTATATTTGTCTTTTTATACACCTATACATCATTGATTGACAGAATCTAAGAGGGCAGACACTTTTACTTTCAGTTTTATGTTGAACAAAATGTCACTAGGTGACAACCCAAGTTTTACTGGTGCCATGTTCTAATTGAGCAGTACTGTATATTGCTGAAATTCCAAAAGCCTTTGTAGTGGGCACTTTATCATTTTGACACTCTTTTCCTGCAACACGTGTGGAACAGTAGTAGCATGTCTAAATCTATTTTTCACTGTAAGCCACTAAACTATTGATCACTAAAACCTGACCCAAACACTTAATAACCAATAAGAATTAATGAATCAAGTCAGTCATACATTTCCTACCTTGCTCACTGGGATAAGCATTTTAGCAATGTCAAGTTCACATGAAACCTTTGCTCTTTTATTCTTGTGTATGTATTTTATAGGATTGGTACTTGCGTTTGCTTAGTGCTAGATAGAAGCACTCTTTCTTTCCAAATCTGCTGAATGTTTTTGGCTGTACAGTTATTACATGTATCTTCCCAGATCAGTGTATCTTCAGTGTAGATTTAGTATCATCTGTCCCATCCAAACAGACATGTTTTCGTGATGAAAGTACTTAGGTAAGACTTTTCCAAAGGGAAGGCTATGTGTATATTCACATATGCACATACGTCTATCTATGTACAGATATGTATTCTACTCAAAAAGGGCATCTGCCGGAACTCTGTTAAAATAACTTGTTTGGAATCTCCTCTGTTCTGGATGAAGTGAAAAGATATGTAAGGGAAACAAATTAATAAATATTTAGTCTAAGAATACCTGTATAATTGTCAGGGATCATGACCATAGACCAGATAAACTGGGGAAAAAAACTCACAGAACAAGGAAAGCTCAGCCTGGACCAACTACTGAAGCAATTTAGTATTGCCCAAGCAAGATACCACCACAGTCTTATTCAAAATAACAGAAGACAAATTTAGCTAGCTATGTTGGCATGGTATATAGAACTTTTCTCTAAAATTTAGCTGTAGCAATTGGAAAAACAGAGCTATTATAGTACCATGAAAATAATCTGTCAGATAGATTGAACTTCAGCATGTACAATGTATATATGACTTAATCACTGTACACATAAACTTACAAATGATCAAGTTCAAACAAAGCAGTTGAAATCACAACAAAAAGCATTTGCATAAAGACATTTATCTGCACCTGGGAACTTTACTAATTAATCTGTATGCCTGCAATAGGTATATTATGCACTGCAATATCTGTATATCTGTACTGTATATCTGTACTGTATATCTGCAGTATATATCTGTGTATCTGTCTGCAATAGGTATATTATGCACCTAAATGTGATGACATTCCTAGCAGAGACAGGAGGCCAAGACTGCATGGAGCTGATAGAAAAAGGCCCCAGAGGGAAAAGACAAACATGAACAAGAGCGAATCCGGAACAAGGATGAAGAGAAGATGCCAAGTTAAGAGTTAAAAGCTATATTACGTAGTGTTGAGCGGGCAGTAGTAAGTAGCAAACGAAATGTATAGTTTAAGGCGCAAACAGATAAGAATGACCGATCAGTTGTAGTCAAGTGGAATCTTTCTGTCAGCAGAAAATACGTAAACGTAGTCAGCAAATAAATTACATCTTCCATCTTTCATCGAAGTCCGTGCCTTCATCCCCTCACCTAAAGTACATATAAATTATCCTACAAATAAATTTTTAAAGTTTTAAAATTAATTAACCTTTAAAAGTTGCATTAAACTCTTCTCACCCAATAACTGTAGACCATAAAAATACATTAGCAAGCAGTATGATACAATAGCAGTGAAGCAGTAGAACGAAACAGTTGGAAGACTCAGCATACGATACATATGGCATGAAAAGTTTAGAATATCTGTCTTATCATCCCATGAACTAAATAAGCATTACCAAGTGGATTATGCGTGCTTCTGAAACACATATTCTGCTCTAGTTCCAGAAATGAAATTGGTCTAAAGAAGACTAATTTTTGTAACATGAAACTGCTCTGCAATGAGAACAAAAGCAGTAAATATCATAAGACTTCCTACAAGGAGTTGCACCTAGAGTCAATGAAATCTATGATTATCTTTTAGCTGCAGGTGAAAAGAGCAATCTTTGGTGCACAAACTGTAGAATGGTTGAGATTTTTTGGATTGACATCTGATCATGGTCACAATTTGTCACTGTAATCACTCTCAGACTGTTTTGCAGACAGAAAGTTACATTGTCATAAACCTTCCTAGGTTACTACTTGACCAGATTTGTGTGTCTACAACAAAATGAAGCTGTGAAAGCATGGAATTTGTAGGGAATCATTTTAATTGTTCACTTTAAATAGGGAACAATTATTTGTGCATCATCTTTTATGAAAGAACCCACCTTTTTTTTTTTTTTTCTCCCAGAGGAGATAGCTTAGGCATGTGTAGGCCTACAGAATGGAAAGTTTGCACATTCTACATAATAAGTAAGAAAAAATATCATTAGCAGACTAATGGGCTGTCTAAGTCCATTCGGACCTCTCAAATTTGCAGAACAACGTATTTCTTATTCAAAATTTTTTTCATGAGTTCATTAAGAACATGAACTCATTAAGAAATATAATAAACAAACATGACAAATAGGTGCTTAATCCCCTTTTTGTCCAGATTAGCCTATCACTTTAATTCATCTAGTCACCACTGAAATAAAAAGATTTCATAATTTATAACCTGTAACTCTTAATATCTTGCATCTGTGAGCAAAAGAAAAGGATTGGTTACCTAGCTGATGGTGAGAGTGCTCATCTTTCCTCCTCCATCATGGTGCAGGCTTTCTCTGTATCACACTAGTAAGCATGAAAGCCTCAGCAGTCCAGCTGCTTTTGGATCTGCTTCAAATGCTTTTTTGGGTAAACTGATGTTTTACACCTTTCAGGTTGGAGGTTTGGTCTATACCATTTCCATAAGTTGGTGGATTCTGAGGAAACTGCCAGACAAAACGTAATGGCTTCAGGAGACAGCAATTTGGAGGTGATTGTGGCTGCACAACGACCCTTCAGCACTTCCTGACCACCTGTCCTACCTATGTGGTACTCTTGGTTTGGCCTAATCACATTGCTTCTAGAATATATGAGGCCTCATCGTGAGCTGGGATAGCCAAAATCTAAGCAGGAGTTGAGTGTAAAGTCACATGGGTGAAATAAAATACTTCAAGAATTACTTTAAGAGATGTAAAACTACTCTTTTAAGCTTTTAACTATACATGAAATGATTCAAGGTGAAAAGAAGATAAACTACCAAGCAGTACCGATGTCATTTCTCATTATACCTATTAGTAAGATTTAAATTTCCTTTCACAGTAGCCTAGTATGAATTAAGGAATCTAAGTATTTTTTATGTATATTGTTCTCCATAATTCTCTGTCTATTTTGTAGCAGTACTGCACTTATGGCACCTCTATTAGAAATCAAGGACGCCACTGAACAACTATGATATTGCATAGCTGAATAATAAAGCGGTCAGACTGTTGCAATCTGAACTTCTAGCCTATCATAAACCAGATAGGCCTTTACAGTAGACCTTTCTATCCTTTCATAATTTAAATAACTGTGTCAGCCCCCAGGTACCTTGATAGCAGAAGAAACTATATTAGCTGGAGGCAATCTAGAGAAGATCAAGACGAAAATATTACTGGGAGGAAAACCTGGTTTATGAAAAAAGATTCAAATTTTTAATGCAATTCCTGTGCTTGACTTTTACTTTCATCTAGATGATTTCACTAATCTAATTTATAACATGTCATCTCAAACGGCACTATCAACACAACTGACAGGATAGTCAGTTGCTGTAGCAGGGGACAGGCAAGCAGATAGAAACTGGGAAGAGAGACTGGAAAACTCTTAAACTAGCTTTGCAGTATAGAATTGTAGCCTTGGAGTAAATCAATCAAACCAAACAAATCAAACTTACCTCATGAACGAATTAGATGGTGGATTCCTAGCAGCAAAATATACTTTAGCATATGGTGATCCAGCAAAACGGTTGTGAATTTCCTAATTAAGTGCTTCTCAAATAATCTATAAAAAAGGCTGAGCCTTACCAAGGCTCCACTCAACCCTGGAGCAAAAGATAGAAAATAAGCTTATTGAGACTGCTATCTACAAATGAGTGTAACAGAGCTGGGTTCTGGTATAAGGGAACTGGTGTTGCACTAGGCAAGAACATGTAGCTGAAACCTTAAAGACAAGGCTGTAGCTTGAGGAAACACAACTGAATGCAGGAAGGCAACTGAGGTGTGGGACCTGGGCATTGAGCCTTAGTTCAGATGATGAAAGTATGCTGCCAGGAGGTGGGGAAGCTGTGGAGGAGTTAACGGTGGAGAACAACGTTTTCAGTAAGGTTGTGGCTTAGTTGAGGTTATGAGTTTGATGTCATAGTAGGTGGAAAAATCACTGAAGTTGTAAAGTAAGAGAGCCATCAAAATGTTTATGTACACACCAATATAGGTGGAGGAGATAATTCTGCATCTTTTATTGCTAGTGTCACCAGTGAGGCTCAAGTGAATTCAACTGGGGCTCACCTGGTGCTCCCAGAAAACAAGTCTGAATTAAGAAAGATAAAATTGCTTCGACACCTTTCTTTACAACAGGCATTCATCCTAGAACTTTTAATAATATCTTTCTAGATACTGTTATATTTTATGAAAATCTCAAAAACTCTAATAATTTAGCATATAATTGTTTATTTAACATGCTGTCCTGGGTTCAGCTGCAGCAGTCATTTTTTCTCCTCCTTAGTAGCTGGTGCAGTGCTGTGGTTTTGACTTTCAGTCTGGGAACAATGCTGATAACACCGATGTTTTTAGTTGTTGCTAACAAATGTTTACTCCGACCAAGGACTTTCTCAGTCTCATGCTCTGCCAGGGAGGAGGGGAAGCCAGGAGGAAGCAGAGGCAGGACACCTGACCCAAACTGGCCAAAGGGGTATTCCATACCACAGCACGTCATGTCCAGTGTATAAACTGGGGGGAGTTACCCGGAAGGCCATATCGCTGCTCGGGTCGGGCTGGGTATCGGTCGGCGGGTGGTGAGCGGTTGTGTCCTCTCCCCTTGTTATTCCTCTTATCATTATTATTGGTAGCAGTAGTGTTTCGTATTATACCTTAGTTACTGGAGAGCTGTTATCTCAACCCATGGGAGTTACATTCCTCCAGTTTTCCTCCCCATCCCGCTGGGAGCAGGGGTAGGAGGGAAAAGGAGGATAGTGAGTGAGCAGCTGCGTGGTTCCCTTGGCTTGAACCACGACACATGCATCATTCAATTTTCTGTTATGAATGGAGGCTGTTCTTTGTTTCCATTTTATGATTACTGCCTTAATTTTCTTCTTCTCTTTCTGCAACAGATATCGAAGCTATAACAGTGAAAATGAAACTTCCAAAATAAAGTTATATTTTGCCTATTCTGAAGCCTGTTTAAAAACTGGTATTAGGAATGTTGTGCTCATGAGAAAATGTTCTTCTATTATTGTGTAACTGATCCCTTTAAAAATTCATAGATTATTCTACAAGTTTTTACATATGCAGTAATAGTTAGAGACCATAGAGCTTGAGATGGGGGGAAAAAAAGTTTAAGGTAATTTTTTTTTTGTTTTTAAATCTCTGAGTTCCCAAGGGCCTTTTAAAAGTGTCTGCTAAATCTTGAATTAGTTTGGTTTAGGAAATCAGAGCAGCCCTGCATTTAATTTCAAATGCCATTATTTCAAGAAAGGTAGGGCTGCAAAGAATGAATAGAACAAAATCTTTGTTTCCTTTTCCTTAGAACAGCATTACTTTTTCAATATGTCGTGGTTTAAGCCGAGCCGGCAACTTGG